>NC_052488.1:6407937-6595644 GCF_009730915.1 Dioscorea cayenensis subsp. rotundata | reverse complement strand
ATTTCCATACCAATATCTGATTAATTAAGGTCGACCTAAAATTATTTATTTACAAAACTGATTTATATGTTGAGGTTTAGCACAGGGACATTCAATATTAGAATGTAGTAGGTCAACCAGTTAAACCCCACAATCCGAACGCTAGCAGGGAACTCAGCCGAGTACATGAAGAAAAAGAAATATCCAGGTTTGCACTACCTATCACTACTAAAGCTAAATCCAAATGGGATTCTGTGACCTAGATCATATCATCCAGAAAACTAAGTAAGACACAAGTAAAAATTGCTGAATGCAGTGGAAATGGTAAATATGAATCTAAATATTTTCATTCCTTTAAAATGGTGGAACATGGAATAGACTGAAGATGCACACAATTCAGCCACATGCAACCTAAGGACGCTTTTCATCTTAAACAATTTTTGGGCACATCAAGAAAAATACTTGAATAGGCAATCTAAGTCTATTTCATGAAGCCATCTTCCTGTTATTTTATGGGGATGGGACAGCTTGATGTGTGTGGCAAAAGATTAAATTGAGGATGTGGTGGAAAAGATGAAGCAGAGAGGAGGGGGCAATCATCTTTAAAAAACTATATGTTCCAGAAAATATAAACTATGGTGCCAAACAATTTTTAAATGAGCAGGTGAGGCACTTGTTCTCCAAGTGAGATGTCAAGAAATCAAAGAGTGTTGGTGCTGAAAGAAAAGGTAGCATGTCCACATTTCAAGAAACAAAATCTGTCTTCTTACCTTCCCTAGAAAACTAGGGATCTTATGGTCCCAACCATTTACATAGTTTGTAGGTATCGTACCTATCTAGATTAACAATAAAGAACAACTATTATCATTTTTGTATGTCTCCGTTTCCCAGAAAGTTCAATGAAATAGTTGAATTATTATAATAATTTCCTCTCATCACTGCAAGAAAATACCCCATTAAAGTTATGATCAACTTCATGTATTGTAAATAGTAAAGTAGAAAATAATAATTTAATGCATCTGAATGATACAATCATACAAACACTATCATCTAAAACCACCAAAGAATTTTCAACCATACTTAACCAAATGCTATACCGAAATAGTAAATAGTAAGAAACAAATTTTCAACATTATTGAAATTCATGTTTAATGTTTTCCATGCAACACTTTGATTAACTTTTAACACCTTGAATAGGGAAACTTAGTAGTATAACTTAAATAATCAAAAGAGCAGTAAGTTGGATTAGTTCATTCATAGATTTGAACAAGTATGCATGAATGGACTACAATTCAAACCACCAGCAGTCTCAGACTATATAGTTTATGCACAGAGCATACACTTTATTAATCTAGCAAACAATAAACATCATTTTAACAATGCAATGGGTGTTTTTGTTGTTGGATTGCCGCAACTAGAAACTCGGTACCATATAAAATCACTGAAAAGAAAATACTCATGCATTAAAATAAAAGCTATTCTTCTTCTGGAAGACACAATAAATAACTTTCTTTGACCTTGGGAGATTTTCTACATGAATAAGATTATGTTCAACCATTTAAAGTTCATGAAAAACTGAATAGAACTTTGTGATCCAACAGTCAATCAATTCATCAGTATTATGTAAAGGATTAAAGTATTTTATCTTTTGTTATGAATATGAAATATTGACAAAAATATATAAATGAAATGTTAAGAACAGTTTGAGAGGATAAATATAACGTAATAGTAATATGAAAAGCAAACAGGGCACGCATAAAGTTATAAACTTGATAACCAACAATTTCAAGCTTTGCCTTCTAGAGATTTCATCAAACACATATTTGGAACAAACCTTTAGTGCCGCTATGGCATCCTGGCGTTCAATAATTGATCTTGTACCATGCAATGGTCTTGCAAGCCAACTTTTAAGCAACCTTTTCCCAAAAGCTGTGACACAGTGATCTAACTGGGAAAACAGTGTTCTACAAAGAAAAATAACACTGCTTAATGAAGTTCGCAATGTAATCCTAGGAACTAATTATAGAAAATAAAAAATTTACCCAGACAAACCACCATTTCTGCAATTCTCCAATATCTCAAGATTCTCAAGTGCTGCTGCATCAAGTATCATATAAGACTTTTGCAAAGCATTAGAGGTACCAGAGCATGGAACCAACTCGAATTTTGCACACTTTAGCAATGCCTCATCAAGAAAAGCTTGCCTCAAGTAAAAGAGACACCCTCCAAGAGCTGAAAGAGCACAATTTCCATTTGCTTCTGAAGTAATAAACTCAGATAACACATCAGGAAGGAACCCTGACTCATTCTCTGCATCATCAGAATCAGCTGGAGCATCATAGTTTCTATCGTCTCTTGGTCTAGAAACTTGTGAATGCCTCGGCAGTTGGTAAATGTTCCTGAGCTCACCAATAGTCTTTTCAGCATCCCAGAACTCCACAACAGGGACCAAAACATTTACAAGAGGATCTCTCAAATTGTTCTTCAAGATACTTTCAGTTTCATAAGTAAGGATTTTAGCAGGCTTTATGATTTCTACCGGCCTTAATTCTGACAATATTGAGCATAAACAGAGACGCTCCTTATCATCTTCAAACTGATACAGAGACAATATATTTCAATGTAGAATCTGATTAAAAAATAAAATCTTAAGAATCAGAGACATTACTATCTTACAAAGTGAAAGGGAATCAAAAGTATCAAAGATGATATACCTGTCCAATCATGAACTTGCTTGTAGAAACATCAACAATACAAATGCCCAAAACAGTGCCCTCTTTGCTCTGGTCAGTGGACATTTGGTGATTCTCAGTAATTGACATCAAATAGGAAGCCTCAGGGTCTCTTGATAACAGTTCTCCTTCAGTCAGGGTACCCTTCGTCACCATTGCACATATTTCACGCTTCACAACCTTGAAACACCGAAAACATATGAAGTGTTAATTACTAATATATCATAAGTAATAACAAGCATGTCTTCTAATTAGAGGTAGATACAGGGTATGCTTGATCAACAGAAACAAACTGACCATTGCTCATATAAGAAGACACCTGTTATAACAAGAAATGGTTTTTATGTAAATGTAATATTTTGAAAATATTTCTTTGGTAGCATGCAGAAAGGCAGGATTGCCCTCCATGAGTGGCATACCTTATCCTTAGATCCCATCTCCTTCCGACGGAGTTCGAGCTGTTCAGGAGTTTCTGTTTGCTCTATAACAAGGACACGATATCCCTTCGCAAGAAAAGCATATGAATTCAGGGTTTGCAGGTAATAAATAATAATTCCTCAAGAAGATGCTAACAGTTTAATATTGAATAGTCAGGCAAAAAACTTAGGTTATTGCACCCCAGACCCACCTTTCTAGCCAATTTCTCCAAATTCATTGAAAAGTTCTTTTCAGGAAACCCACAGTGTGGTTGCTCTCCCTATGAAATAATGGCAGAGAAATCATAAGGCGACTCAAAGAAATACATATGGATGAATTATAGCATTGCATCTGACATTACTTTAAATAAGTGATTATAACTTATTGTGACAATAGATGGTTATTTCTAAAATAAAAATTGCAATTTCTTCTGAGAAAAGTGGCATAAATTAGACTTCTATAAATAGAAAATAAGTGTTTACATCAAATACACAAGTTCAACATTAGAAATAAAGCTAGTAAGCAACTGATTAAAGTTACAACATTAATAGAAATAAAGCCACCAACTGACGTTATATTTTTACATTACTACACATACTACTTGTCAAGGTGATATTGCTTAAAAAGCAAAAATGCATAAGTCACAAATAGACTCACGGATACACAAAACGCAAATAAAAAACACATCAAGTTAGATGGAGTGTGATGACCAGTAGATTTTGGTAAAAAATTTTAACATTATCGAAGAAACCAAAAGTTTTAAAATTAGCAAGTAATTGAGCAGAAATTGTCAGATATTGAAAATGTTATTCTTGCACATTGACACATGAATGAAAGAAATATAAAGATAAATATATATATATATATATATATATATAGCCTACTATTTTATGGAGGTTGAACTAGGACCTCTGGAAGAAAAAAAGAAGACAAACAAGGTGATGATTAGAGTATGCAGTAGATAACATAAGCTAAAATCTAAGTCGTAGTTGTCTAGCCTCTCAAGGCTAGGCTCATATAAACCAAAAATCATAACAAGATGCATTTATTACCTACCAAAGCTCAATTCAATGAGAATCAAATTTATTTAATTAATTGATGTAGGACTTTTTAGCCAACTCTCAGATTATGGACCATCATTACGATAAAAAGAGAATCTAACTTATGTTAAGTTTAAAAAAACATAGATCTATGTATGTATTTACAATTCATAAAACAATGAAAATCACAGCACCTCTGCTGTAAAACATCATTATAGCAAAGCTAAATGGATATTCTTTGTGTAATAGATGCTATAATTATTACTGCAAGTTTAAGCTGAGAAAGGGAAGAAGACTTCATTTACTTCAATTTATAAAGAAGTTTTCTCTAGAATTATTTATAAAGATAAATAATTTAATTTCTACAATCTTTAGAACAGCCTCATCAAACCTCTGATGTCATAAGTAATGTCCAACTTGCAGGCCTTGACACATGCTGCCTTTACAAAGTGGCTTATATTTAGGGTTAAAGTTGAACTCTCAAATTAGTGTTCTTTTAAAATAAAATTAATTAAGTTTACAAGTTTAAATCATGGCCTTATATAAGGCAATTTGCATACTATGAATAACGATTCCCATGTCCCTTAAGTGTTAAAATATGTTCATCTTAGATTAGTTGGTCTTACTCTAGTTCTAGTTTAGTTTCATATCACTTTTAATCAATATCCTTGTATAGAAGTGTACATTTGTTTCATTCTGTTAACCAAAAACCAAATCACAGAATAATCAAATTTGATTTCCAATAACCAAATATCAAAGTAAAATTTCTATAAACTGAACTAAAGAAAAGACAGTAACCCAAGTTTTGGGAAAACCCGTAAACCAAACCTAATAACAAAATATTATTATTTTTTCTTTAATTGTACTTCTATCATAATCCTAATAATCCTAATATTTCTAATTGAGGTTGGAGTCTAGAATGGGAGAAACTGGGGAGAGTAATAAGGTTTTGATAAAAAGTTATGGGATGAGGATAGAGACGATAATCCTGCTGCTTCTAATGGTTCTCAATGTCCAGGAGATTTAACCTTTCTTGTCTCATACCTTTCATATATTCAAACTAAGATTGCTTAGTTACTTAATATATTCATCTCTAATGGTTGATGAATTCAGACCTATTCACACTGAGGAAGAAGCATGCATAGCCAGCTGCTGTAGTCAATGTATGTGGTGATAAAATTTTGGCTGGAGACTTATCATTAATATCAAAAAAATGAGAAGATCAGTAATCCACTGCTAATTCTCCATCAGCAGATTAGAGACATAATTATTATCAAATATATAAGAATCCAACTTTAAAGGCGTTTTCCCACCAAATCGCTGCAATAGTCAAGCATGATGATTCCACAATCAACAAATCACTGCTCACGGAATGATGTAACAGAAAGAGAACCAATTTCGCACAAATTTCAGGACTAATAGTAGTTCCCACGCAGAAAGCACATGTGACAGTCAGAGGAACTATCTTTTTATTCCTAGAAAATCCTCCACAGCTAAAATCACCATCAGGATCATATAAGCCCAAAATTCACAGTTACAGATAGATTAAGGACACATTAACAATTTCAATCTGAATTTAGACAATACCATTAACATCACAATAAATTGAGTTGCTTGAAACCCATCACCTAGGTAAAACCTCATGAAAACAATAGAAACTTCTAACATAATAAGGCGAAAAGTGGTTCAACTGCAGAAAACCTAAAAAGAAACACTTCCAGCAGAAACATTAGAAATATTGCGTACACAACATTAACAAACAGTAGAATTTTCAATGCGAAAATTAATTTGTAATTCAAATAAGTGATCATAATATGCATAATATAAAAATCAAATCTTTTCGAGGTGAATATTACAAATGCTAGATAAACCAGAAGAATGAAATCCAGGAAGACAATCAAATATATCCACAAGTAGATCTGATAGTTAATGCTCTAAACTCTCAAAGCTTTCTGGAACTTAAAAAAGGGACATTACTAAGTGATTTCATACCTTCATATACTGCAGATCAAGCTCTTTAGCTCCGATATGTGCATCCATCTCAAATAATTCATAAAACTTCCCCATCTGTATAAACACCCAGATGTTCATATTCTCTCTAAACTGTAAAAGTTTGAATGCCTCCTTTCCCAGTGAATTTTAATATAGTGAAAAATACCTTGAAGAACAAAACTTTATCCATGTGCTTTGACTTGAACTCCCACCATTGTCTCTACAAACCAGAAGTAACATAAGTAATAAAGAACATTAATAATTCTAGATCACCAAATCTTTTACACAAAATTTAAACGGAAAACACTGTTACCTGTCCTCCAGACAAACTCTTCAAGAACTCCAGAGGCAAGTGAATAGTTTTGGGATCATAATCTGCATCTCCAGGTCGCCTCCCACATGCATCCTTGCGTCCTCTAATCAAAAGAAAATTCAATTCACAATAAAACATATTTCGCATTGTTCAAAATATTCCAGCAGAGGCAGCCTAACACTATGTAACTACATAATACAACTTATTCATCAATACAATATGCATGCATATTAATTAACTAGTAGGATCTCAAAACATGATAGCTCTAAGCCTCATACAAGCAAAACCCAGGAAGGTTTGCATATAGGCCCTCAACATCTACATCCACGAGGGCTGCTCCCTGCCATGGAGACTATAACAGCTGGTTGCAAATGAGCAACAATACCAATGGACCAGTAGCCACTTATACAGTAATAAAATCTATAGAAACTTGGAGATAACCTGAAGGACAACTTTTATCAATTGTTCTTACAAAATTTCTGTCTGAATCTTTGACGAAGGTTAAATTACAAATATAGAATATGTTCCTGAGACTTAATATAGTGTAGTTTGAATTAAACATACACCCAGAGCTCAGAAATCTAAAGCATGCATCTCCGCATCATTGATGTTTATTTCATGAAACCTAAACATAATTCAAGGTAACTTGAGATATGAAGAAAGAAATATGCCAGTAAAGTTTTGCTGGGACATATTTTGTATATAATTCACAATATTCATAGCAATTTAAATAAATCTTACAAGTACTTGCAGTAAATTGCGAGACAAAATTTGTCTTCTACCATTATGAAAATTCAGCACAAATACTCACTGATTAGCAATTACTATCCTTACGTCTCTTTGATTTGGCATGATTTAGAATTTAATTAAAAAACAGTAAGATGTAACACAAACAGGCACAAATTATTTATTTGGAAAACCCTCCTACCTCTTCAATATAGTGAGGATTGTAACTCTTTCAAGTTTTAGAATGTCAGGCTATTCTCATTATTAAGTGAGAGAATGTGTTCCGGTTAAAATGAACCACTCATTCATCCTATTTTTTGCTTGTAGGATGTGAGGTAAATGATTGATTCGTTTGGCATCAATTTGTATATTTTACTATCAGAGTTACTAATGATTTATCACAAACATATTACTTTAGAACTGCACTTTGTAACATTACCTCTCTTCTATCTAATGATTTTGTGGACATAGTTGTCCTTAATTGATGCATGCACTTAATTGTAAATTCACCTTTCAACTTTAAAATGATTATGTGCTCATAAAACATATATCCAAGTTCTCCTCATCATCCATCCAGCCTTAATCTTATAGGTCATATCTTCAAAAGTCTCATCTATGTTTTGTTTTATTTTCTGCCACTATAACTTCTTAAGATTCAGCAAAAAAGACAACCAATTTTCTTACATTTATTTAGATTGGAAATGATTTCAAATATGGCTTCAATTGAAGTAAATCAACTTTCATTCACTTGTTCAGAAAACTAAAAAGTTCAGTTGACTTGATGGGTAAATCATCCTATACCAACATTATATTTTCATGAGCTGCTAGTGTTGCACTTTCAGAATGCTAAAGAACAGTAATTTCATTCCCAAGCTTGGAATAAGATAATCTATCAACTTTCATTCGTTTTCTCCAAAAACTAAAAATTTCAGTTTACTTCATGGGTAAATAATCCTTACATTACCAATGTTATATGCTCACATGTTACCAGCACTGCACTTCAACATTCTAAACAATCATAATTCATTCCCTGGCTTACAATAAGATACTCCATCATGACATCTCCATTTCAAACCTCTTCAAATTTCATGATAACTTTCATGTATCCTTGTTTCATTTAAAGAATAACAAATTTGTCTTTCATATATTCACACAAATAAAAGTCTCCGCAGCTTGTATGTACAAAAGATAAAGTGTTGGCAATTATGAGAAAAAAGGATGAAAGTAGGAGCACTAATAACCCAGTAGGTACTCACTGCCCAAGAAACCTAAACTTTTCTGCTTGCCGTTTCCCAAACCGATCAGCTACATCACCACTTAAGGTGAGGTCAAAAGAATCCAAAACTTGTTCCCCTGCAACAAAAAAGAAAAGCTAAATTATCTCATGTGTTTCAGCAGACAGCCATTTTCTTCACAGCATTGACAAGCAGAACCAAAAAGTTTGTATGAGTTAAAACATCGTAGGTGGTACAAAATGTTAAATAATTCAAGACCAAATTCAGATATAAGAAAAGGCCAATTTTCAGTAATATTGTAGTCCCAAAATAGCAGCTTAAATAATAAATGTCAACTAGAATCAATTGCTTTCACTAAACAAACTTCCTTAAGAAATGTAACAACCTACAAGGTAATAATTCGCATGCATTTATGTCTTGCTTACTTTTACCATTGTCGACGGGTAAAATAGGGCTACTTTTAATGGTTTTTGATGAAGCTTTTGACAAAATTTTCCCATTTTCATCTTTAAATTTAATTTTTTTAGCTGACTCCAACATCATAGGTTCGATTTTCTTTCTCTTTTCTGAACCTGAACATCTGGACGGTCTTCTCCTCAAGCTACCAATCACCTCCTCCTCCAACTCCATCTCATCAGTATCATCATCCACCTTATCAATCTGCATCCCCTTACCCAACTCCTCATCATCCGTGGAATCATCTCTGCAACTCTCCTCATTCCCATCAGTGCTCGGCGTGGCCACACCCATCGATCCAGACAAACGCCTCAGCCTGCGTAGGCTTCTTGGCGCTTCCTCCTGCAAAAACTCTATCTTTTCACTTCCAAGATCCAAAATTTCCTCGTCAGCATCGTCATATTGAACTGTATGCTTTCCCGACACCTCATCATAGGATCGAACACTGCCCTCATACCAAGCCTTGTCAAGCGGCCAGAAAACCCTAATTCTCCTCCCAATCACTTCCTCCTTGTAGGATGTGATACCAGCACTGGACGGCGTCCTCGGGATTGAAGCCGGAGAAGGAGGGATCACCAACAAGGGCTTCTTCGGTTTCGACAACGAGGGAGAGGGATCAGGACTAGGGTCAGGGCTAGGGTTTACCTTGGCGCCCTTGCCAGGGGTGAAGAAGGAGGTGATTTGGCTCTGTTTGCGGACAAGAGGGGATCGGCCATTGCTTAAGCGGCGGGAGGACGCCATGGAGATGGAAATTTCGGGTTAGGATTAGGGTTTGGGTTAGGGTTTTGAGAATGCGGACGAGGACGGCGAGATGAAGAAAAAATGGCGGGAGTATAACGGGCGGGAAGTTTTGGCGGGAAAAGATGGTGACGTGACTGGCTGGGCAGCCAGGTTCGGCTGCGCAAGCGCCGAAACCGGAGCCAACTGATGATGATGATTGATGATGAGCTCTCTGTTTAGCACTGGACGGGAATGAGTGACAAGCCATCATCCACCGTTGATTATCAACTCGAGATAGTTGCTTTCTATAACAGGTGGATCAAAGTGGTAAAACTATTACTTAAGGACAGGGTGAATAGATGTAAGTTCAAGTCTGGAGTTGGGATTGGATTTAAAAAAAAGTATTATTTTTAAGTTTTGTGGAGGCACTTTTAAAAAAAATTGTTATTCAGACTCCTAAAAAAATATTTTTTTTTTTATAAGTTAAACACTTTTGAATAAAAGAAAAGATGTTTGTATTAGCTTTCTGCAAAAACAGAAACTGTTAAAGAAGCCCAAATTCAGTTTTTTTTCAAAAGCTGGTATAGAGATGCTTTTGAAAAAAACACTTTCAAAAAACTGTTTTTGGATGTTGTAAATTACCAGTTTACCCTCAACAATTAAATAAATTAATGCCCTTAATCCTAGTTTATTAAACAACAAAAAACATGACTATAATAATAATAATTACTATTATTATTATTATTATTGTAATAATTATTATTATTATTATTGTAATAATTATTATTATTATAATCATAACACATTAAGTTATAATAATTAATAATAATTATAATTATAATTATAATTATAATTACAATACATTAAGTTATAATAGTAATTATTAATTATAATTATAATACATTATGTTATTATTATTATCATTAATATTTTTATTATCATTATTAATAGTAATGCATAATAATAACTCAATCAATGCCCACTTTATTAATTACCACTCCTAAAAGGTTTTTTAAAAATCAACATCCAAACAACTTCACATATATAAAAGTATTTTTACATTAGCTTACCCAAACATAAAACATTAAAAAGCGTTTAACTTACTCTCAAAAGCACTTTTAAAATAAGTGCTTCTACAATTTGAAAAAAAAACACTTAATTTTTAAGTTAACCCAAACAAGGCCTTAGGTCATGTTTGAATTGGCTTTTTTAAGCCTAGAAGTGTTTTTTTATAAGTTAAGCACTTCTGGGTTTTAAAATTCATGTTTGTATTGGCTTTTAGGCAAAAGCTAAAGCTGTTAAAAAAGCTGAATTTCAGCTTTTTTGAGAAGCTTCTCAAGTGGTGCTTCTCAAAAAAGCACATTAGAGAAGCTATTTTAAGAGTTGTCTAATTACCATTATACCCTCAACAAATTCATAAATTAATACACTCACTCCTAACTTTTTTTCCCCATCTCTCATCCTATATCTAATTTTAATTAATAATATTAATATTAATATTATTAATAATTGTAATAATAATAATAACAGTAATAATAATTATTATGATTATAATTATAATCATGATATATGAAGTAATAAAAATTAAAATAAAAAATAATAATAATAATAATAATAATTGTAATTATAATTATAATTATAATAATATCACATTAAGTTATTATTATTATCATTAATGTTTTCATCATCATTAATTGAATATATAATAGTAACTCAATGAAAACAAAATGAATGTCCATTTTAGTAATTTATCACCTTTAAAACCCCTTTAGAAAATTCACATCCAAACAACTTCATACATACAAAAGTACTTTTTTATTAATCTATCCAAACATAAAAATATTGAAAAGTACTTAATTTATTCAAGGAAGCACTCGTAAAAAAAGTGTTTCTATAAATTAAAACAAAAGCACTTTTCCTACAAGCTAACCCAAACAAAGCCCTAAGTGTTTTTTTGCATTTTATATTTGGATAGCTTAATTCAGAAGTGCTTTTATATGTGTGAA
Organism: Dioscorea cayenensis subsp. rotundata; assembly: GCF_009730915.1. Classification (NCBI taxonomy): domain Eukaryota; kingdom Viridiplantae; phylum Streptophyta; class Magnoliopsida; order Dioscoreales; family Dioscoreaceae; genus Dioscorea; species Dioscorea cayenensis. The sequence goes on along the minus strand of NC_052488.1, from coordinate 6,584,028 downwards.
GTTGTTTGGATGTGGATTTGTAAAAACACTTTTGGAGATGACAAATTACCAAAATGGGCATTCTTTGAGTTTTTTTTTAAATTATTACTATATATTAATGATAATGGAAATCGTAATGATCATGATAATTATTGTATGATAATTACATTTCTAATTGCAATTCTAATATTAATTATAAGGGAAAATTACTATCCACCCCCTACACTGTTCAAAACTTCCCAAACAACCCCTGTAAGTTTTGAATACCCTGGACAACCCTTCCTTTATCATTTCACTTCTTTTTTACCCCTTGTAGGTCATTTGAACTGGGTCCATGTTGTGAAATTCCATCATTGCCCTAAAAAATGATGGGAAAAAAACCGCCTAATCACATCAAGTCTAACATTTTTTACATTTCTTTTTTTCCTGAAACAAACTTTGGAAGACTTTTCACCCTGTCCTGTCCCTGTTTTCGTTTAAAATTATACAGTTTTTTGTTTAAACAGAAATGTTTCTGTTTAAATTTATCAAGTTTCTGTTTAAAATGTTATGTCTCTATTTAAATTTATCCAGTTTCTGTTTAAACATAAATGATTTTAGTATGTATTCGGATTCTACGAGCGTATCCGTTCCACCTCAAGGCCACACTGACGGTTTAGTAGGCCTTCTTTACTCATTAGATCAATTTAAAGTTTTATCATTGCATGTCGGACAATGTTTTGTAGGCGCTAACCATTGAAAAAACTCACTTCACTACCACGAGTGCGGACACAATCGTAGATCTTGCAAAGAAACTGTCGGCAACTAAGCATAGAGGACAACTTATATTCATTACATATGTTTGCCACAAACTATCGCATATTATTGTACATTTTGCTCATTATTTATGAAAATCGTTTCCATAAATAAACGCAAATTTAAAATGAAACGATGATATTTAAATAGAAACATAGTTTTACAAGTTAATTATTGATTAATTATCCCAAATTATGCTTAAAACTTATGTTTTTTCTCAGCCATCCTTGTCATGTCCATGTTTCCTTTTAAAATTATACAGTTTTTTGTTTAAACAGAAATGTTTCCGTTTAAATTTATCAAGTTTATGTTTAAAATGTTATGTCTCTGTTTAAATTTATCCAGTTTCTGTTTAAATAGATATGATTTTAGTAGGTATTCGGATTCTACGAGCGTATCCATTCCACCTCAGGGCCACCCTAACATTTTAGTAGGCCTTCCTTACTAGTTAGATCAATTTGAAGTTTTGTCATTGCATGTCGGATAATATTTTGTATGCGCTAACCATTTAAAAAACTCACTTCACTACCACGAGTACGGACATAATAGTAGATCTTGCAAAGAAACTGTCGCCAACTAAGCATATAGGACAACTTATATTCGTTACATATGTTTGCCACAAACTATCACATATTATTGTACATTTTGCTCGTTATTTATGAAAATCGTTTTCATAAATAAACGCAAATTTAAAATAAAACGATGATATTTAAACAGAAACATAGTTGTACAAGTTAATTATTGATTAATTATCCCATTTTCCGCTTAAAACTTATGTTTTTTCTCAGCTATGCTTGTAATGTCCTTGTTTCTGATTAAAATTATACAGTTTTTTGTTTAAACAGAAATGTTTCCGTTTAAATTTATCAAGTTTTTGTTTAAAATGTTATGTCTCTGTTTAAATTTATCCAGTTTCTGTTTAAACAGAAATGATTTTAGTAGGTATTCGGATTCTACGAGCGTATCTGTTCCATCTAAGGGCCACCCTAATGGTTTAGTAAGCCTTCCTTCCTCGTTATATCATTTTGAAGTTTTGTCATTGCATGTCGGACAACGTTTTGTAGGCGCTAACCATTTAAAAATTTCACTTCACTACCACGAGTGCGGACAAATTTAAAATGAAACGATGATATTTACATAGAAACATAGTTGTACAAGTTAATTATTGATTAATCATCCTAGTTTCCGCTTAAAACTTATGTTTTTTCTCAGCTATCATTGTCATGTCCATGTTTCCGTTTAAAATTATACAGTTTTTTGTTTAAACAGAAATGTTTCCGTTTAAATTTATCAAGTTTTAGTTTAAAATGTTATGTCTCTGTTTAAATTATCCAGTTTCTGTTTAAACAGAAATGATTTTAGTAGGTATTCGGATTCTACGAGCAAATCCGTTCCACCTCAGGGCCACCCTAACGGTTTAGTAGGCCTTCCTTCCTCGTTAGATCATTTTGAAGTTTTGTCATTGCATGTCGGACAACGTTTTGTAATCGCTAACCATTTAAAAATTTCACTTCACTACCACGAGTGCGGACACAATCGTAGATCTTACAAAGAATACTTTACAAATCAAATCAGAAAGAAACCCACAGAATATCAAAACAAAAGGAAACTGCACAACATCTTCAACGACGTCCACCTCGCCTCAATACCTTGGAGCGCAAACTAATAAAATGTCGAAGAGTTCAGTGGGAGTTTTTCTTCGAGGCAGTGGTCCAATCCTACAGAAGATGTCCAGGTAACGACAACTTTAAAAAAGGAAAAGCTGAAGAGATGAAAAGAGAAAAAGGATACCAGTGTCAATAATGGTGTTCTCTGGGGGTTAACCAAGAAAAAAACTGCTTCCTCTTGAAGAGGAAAAATTATTACAGCAAAGGGCTTTATGGTCAAACCATGTCTCACTTGTCACAACTTCCCATTCAAGGGATAATTTCGTCCAAAAAAATCAAAACTAACTCCATTAAATGCTTGAGGGGTTTCAAATTCATTGCATTCAAAAGGAGGGGTTTTTTATGGATAATCAAATTTAGAGGGACAATTTGTACATATTGCAAATTTAGAGGGTGTTTTTGGCAATTTCCACTAATTATAATTATAATAATTATTATTATTGTTATCATTAATCCGAACATGGGGTTAAAACCACCCTATCTATGTAATGGTAATAATAAACTATTGTATTATAATTACAATTCTAACTACAATTATAATATTAATTATATTTACTATAATTATTATTATTTTTTTATTGATATTGATATTGACAATAATGATAATGACAATTTTAATGATAATAATAACTTATACAATTCTCATTACAATTATTATTATTATTATTATTATTATTATTATTATTATTATTATTATTATTATTATTATTATTATTATTATTATTATTAACTCGGATATGTGGTTTGTAAGCCACTCTATCTATATATGTATGTATATTAATATTAATATATTTAAAGAATTATTAACCGCAATAATCCCATTCATTTTTTGTATAAGAAAATAAAAGAGTGAAGTTTACTTTCTTGTGTTTGGAGGGAGAAACCAAAAAACAACACTTGAACAACATTAGGCGTCAAATACACAATATTCATGCTTACAACATATGAACAACATTAGAATACAACATACACAATATTCATGCTAACAACACTTGAACAACATTAGAATATAACATACACAACATTCATGCTTAATTACAACACTTAAATACTACAACATTAGACCTCAAATACACAATATTCATGCTTACAACACTTGAACAACATTAGAATACAACATGCACAATATTCATGCTAACAACACTTGAACAACATTAAAATATAACATACACAACATTCATGATTAATTACAACACTTAAATACTACAACATTAGACCTCAAATACACAATATTCATGCTTACAACACTTGAACAACATTAGAATACAACATGCACAATATTCATGCTAACAACACTTGAACAACATTAAAATATAACATACACAATATTCATGCTTAATTACAACACTTAAATACTACAACATTAGACCTCAAATACACAACATTCATGCTTAATTACAACACTTAAATACTACAACATTAGACCTCAAATACACAATATTCATGCTTACGACACTTGAACAACATTAGAATACAACATACACAATATTCATGCTAACAACACTTGAACAACATTAGAATATAACATACACAACATTCATGCTTAATTACAACACTTAAATACTACAACATTAGACCTCAAATACACAATATTCATGCTTACAACACTTGAACAACATTAGAATACAACATACACAATATTCATGCTCAATTAAGGCAAACATCGATTGAAGAGTTGGTCCCGAATATTGTTCCTAAGTGTGATCATTTGTTGAGTGTCCTCATTGGTAGATTGTTGCCATACAAATGAACTTCCACAGTCATCACCCTCAAAGCCGCATTCTCCTTCTTGAACTTGGTTAATATCTTCAATGCTTTCAAGAACATCTACATCATTAACACCCATTCTATGAATAAAAATTATGGAGCGCAAAACATGACCATATAATTTGGAATTGAACCTTCAATGTATACTTGGTAATATTTTGTAGAATCCTCCACCTTGCTTTGCAAACTGCAAATGTTCTTCCTATAACACTTCTCAAACTTGAGTGATGATAGTTGAATACTTCATTCAGAGACCTAAAGGCACGAGACATCCTAAATTGTGGAATGTGATATCTTGCACTCTTGTATGGTCTCAAAAATCCTTTCATTGTAGGATACCCAGAATTCACAAGGTAATATTTTCCTACAAAAGTATAATACCATAAGGAATGAAAAATAAAATATAGATAAGAAAATTAAATTCAAGTAATTGCGAACATTCGGGCGGTTGAGGAAATTTCAAAGATGGATTCCTCAAAGCGTCCATTAATATACGTGTGTCATGTGCCGATCCCTCCCAACCAATAAGCGCAAATGTGAAACACATATTAAAGTCATATGAGGCTAAAATATTTGTTGACGTGTACCCTTTCCTGATCATAAATGGAACCTGACTATCAGTCGGGACAAGAACGGCTACATGTGTTCCATCTATTGCGCCAATGCAATATTTGAAATAAGGCCAATATCGAACATCACCACGGATGTAGTCATTCACATCTCTGAAATTTTCATCTACAGGTCTGATAATATCATTTCCAAGTTTAAGAGTAGCTTTTAGCACTCGATGGAACTGCCTATGCACTGTTTCTCCAGAATGTTGAAATCTTTCTTCCACATTCCTATATGTAGCTCCTTGTCCTAGTATATATAGAAACATTACAACCGATTCTTCTACAGTGACTTTTTGGTATGCTGTAAACCATACTTTTGAGTAAGTTCATCCACTAATCTTCTAAATACAGTTTTATTCATTAGGACTTGCTCAAAGAAACGAGTATCTGATCCATTCAATATTTCATAAACCTACATATGACCAATTAAAGAAGATGTCCTCTTCTCTTTTTTTCAACATTGACTTCATATACTGGTATTGAATAGTCGCAACACATGCATACATCATTCCAATGTACTCATCTATATGCATACCCAAATTGCTAGCTTCTTCTTCTGAATCAGACATTGATTCTTTTGATTCTGTATTTGAATCAAGCAAGAAATTCATTTCGATTTTACACCCTACATAAACAATAACAAATGTTTGATGCCTCCTTTACCACATGAAAAAATAAATCTCAACATACAAATGGAAAAATAAACAAAATCAAATACCATATAAGTCTAGTATTAAACAAAATCAAGATAATAGTTGAGTACAACATTCAAACATAACAAACAAGTTTATGGCATAAGAAAAAAACATAACAAACAAATCCAAACATCCACTAGAAAAATAAGCATCCATCCAAGTTAAAGGTGGGTAAGGTCGTCCATGTTAAAAGTGTGACACCAACCTATAGCAAGAGTTGGGTCCTTTTCCACTAATGCCACGAAAGTCTCCCGATGATATTTTTTTTTTGCAAACAACCTCACCATGAGAAAGTAATGTGGGCTTCCTCATTCTATCCCCAGCACTATGTCCAACAAGTCCACACATTTGGTGATACTACAACGATCATCATTCTCAACTAGTGCATTACTTGAACGTGACATATTATCCATCCCGGAGAGAAGACGATCAAAAGATTCTTGCAATTTTTTATTTGCACTTTTTTTCTTTTGTCTTGGGATTTTTTTTTGTCTCTTTCTATCTTGTGTTGTACTTGTTTCTCCCCGTGGAGTATCATTTTCTTGTTGAGGGGTGTCACTATTATCACCACTATCACCATTATCATCAAAGTTATTTACCTCCACGTCAACATCATTCATCTGAGCACTTCCTCGTTCATTAGAAACTTCATTTTCTGATGATAGTTTTGCATATGGTACTAATGCCATATAGCCCGTCACCACTATATCCTTAAAGCATATTTCCATCATATCTACATTTTAAATATTCTGGGTTTTCCTATTTTAGTTAAATAAAAAAAACAATGTATTATTAATTTTGTGAAATAAAAATTATAAAATAAATAAATGACTACATCATTATATAAAAAGATTTCACATGCTCACTTGTCCTTTTCTCTCCCACCAATCATCACTTGCTGACACTGTCCTTTTAATAGGATCCCATCCAAACCCTGTTTGGTGTTCTACTAGTTTTGCCCATATGGCAAACTCTTTCTTGAGAGAGTCCCACCTATTTTTTAGTTGCTTATGGTTATAACTCAACCTGTTCTCGTAGCAAACTTTGATAATATATTTTTCCAACCTTCCTTTGTAAAATGTGAGTGTGGTCTATTACTAATCTGGACCTCCTTGACACATATCTTTAGAAACATTTCAGTGTTTGTGACATCCCATCTGGCTTTAATATTATTTTCACTTGGTATCACATCCACATTACCCACATTTGTCCCTTGTCCAACTCTTCTAGGTGGTAGTTTTGAGGCTATAGTCGAAAATTATCCTTCAAACCTTTATTTGCAGCAAATCAAATAAGAACATATGCAAGGGTTTTTCCTTCCACACATCAAGTGAAAATAAACTATATAAATAACAAAAGATAATTGATACTGTTATAAAATACTTTTCAAAATAGAGGACTCAACACCAATTATTAATTGCTTAGGGCACTGAAAATGATTTATACACTAAGCTGTTCATTTTAATAGAGCATTATACATTTCAAAAATGGATTTATAAACTATCTTAATTATTAATAACTTTACAGTTAAAAGTATAAAAAATCATTATATATAGAGAGAGCTAGCATTGAATGTTTTCCAATTAAGCATGCATATAATATGATGTGTACACATGTGTGACAAATTAAGATGAAATTGATACACACGAGAAGGGAAGAAAAATGAAAAATGAAAGCCAATATATTAGTGTGCAGATTCCACTTATGTGTTAGAAGATTATTTATTATCAATTATTTTAGAATTGGAGTCATCTGTTGGTGCAGGTTTCAATAGAAGATAATTTATTGCTTTGGTGTTTGTAGATAGCAGCTAATAAAGGTATGCAGGTTCCACTTATGTGTTAGTAATTATTGTCACTTACCCAAGAAATGTAAAGTTTTCAGTGTTTGGAATATTTTCTGAATTGTTGGTGAATATTTTCCCTTATTAATTAATGAGCAAATTTTCTTGTTGCTTTTATTTTCTATGGTGCTATTAGGCTTCAAGAGAGCATAAGTAATTACCAAGTTAGATTGTTAATCAAGTACCTTTTGGACTAATTATTATAGGAGCAACTTTTGGAATTATTTATTTATTTATTTATTTTTTCTAAGTGTGTACTTTGATATGTATTTCAGATGTATGAACTAATTTACAGGCACCTTTTGCAATGCAGAATGGTAAAATTATCTAAACTCTAGATAATTATTAGATAATTTTCTTGCATTAACCAAAATTATAAGTTCTAATTCCTTTTAGAGTATATCGAATCATTGTTGTTGCATTCTTTATTAAGTTACTTGTTATGCACCAGCAGATGACCTCCTTCCAGGACTTGTCTGACAGGATGCTTGTATCAGAAAAGCATGATATCATGCAGAAGATTTTGGTTCATAATGATGTTAATTTATTTTGAGGAAATTTGATGCCTTTCTTTAAACCGCACTTCATTGTTATCTTTATGTTGTCAGATCTCATAAGATGCAACTTCTGATTAAACCCAGTTATTCATAGGATTAGCAGATTTCTAAACTTGGGTTTAATGAAGATGAGACTCTATTGTTGTTCTTGAGTTTTCATGTTTTAAGTGTCATATCATTATATCAGATACATTAGAAGTTCAACTTTGATCCTTATCATCAAAAGATCCTATTGTTGACAATTCTTTAATTTTTTTATTCCAAACTAAATCTTTTAGAAAACAAATCCAGCAGTTATCCATATCATCAAAATATCCCTCTATCCACTAGAAATTTAATGTTTTCAAAATTGTAAATTAAACATTTATTTTAATGAGCACCTGTTAAATAACACTGCTCATCTTCTTGGAAGGCAAGCAACCAAAACAGCACGTTTTCTTTCCATTTAAGGAAAATAGCAGTTTGACACCTTATCATCAAAATATCATAGCATAAAAACTTAGATCTAACAAAAATCCCCACAATATCTCAACCAAAATAAAAAAAAAAAACTAGCATATCCAAACATTATCTCAACCAAAATACATATCTTAAAACTTACCAGTGAGAAATCCAAGTGAGAAATCTAAGTTTGAGGCTAGAGAACAACTGGAGGGTTGTTGGTGATGGCGTAGCGAGGATCGACAGCAGGCGCTTATACGAGTTAGGACATTCAAAGGATTCTCAACACCAACAACTTAGGGCACTGAAAATGATTGTTGGCTGGGAGGAAAAAGATAAGGAATGATAAGGAATTTTCATTATTTGTCAAGGGTAAGTTGGTAATTTCACACCCCCAAAAAATAGCTTCTCAGAAGCGCTTGGTGGCTAGCTTCTGAAAAAAGCTGCATTTCAGCTTTTTCACAGCTTCTGCTTCTGTCTAAAAGCCCATCCAAACATGATTTTTAAGACCTAGAAGTGTTTAACTTATAAGAAAGTACTTCTGGGCTTAAAATAAGCCCATCCAAACAACCCCCAAGTGTTGTTGTTGGGTTAAATGGGCCAACCAAAGCCTAGAGGTGTGAGGCGGGGAATCCCTTTTTTTTCTTGCAGGGACCCACCCCAAGTCCCAACATAGCAAGAATCCCCCTCCACTTTAGGCTCTGCTTAGATAAAAACATTGTAATGTTTTATAAAATAAGGTAAAATAGGATAAAAAAAAATAGGTAGAATACCCATGTTATTCCATATACTTATTTCATTTTGCCTTTTTAGTCCTATTTCAATTTAAGCTCTTTCAATCCCTCTACTCTTTGAATGAGTGCAATCAAGTCCCCTAAGAATGTTCTAATTATAAAAATAATTAATATACTACACAATTCATCTATAATAATCATTCTAATATACACAATTCAGGAAAATAATACAAATTTTTTATTTTTTATATGATTCATAGAATATATGAGTAATAAAAATTAGTAATTAGTATATTCAAAGTGTATATGGGGGACTTGATTGCACTCATTCAAAGAGTAGAGGGATTAAAAGAGCTTAAATTGAAATAGGAGGACTAAAAGGGTGAAGTGAAAAGAGTATAGGGGCTAATATGGGTATTCTACCTAAAAAATATAGAATAATATCTTAAATTATACTTTACTTGGATAGAATGTAAGGTAATTAGAGGTTTTAAAATCTTATTGTGTTTGGTTGGGAGGTTAGTGGAAGTAAGGTTACATGATATATTACTAAATTAACCTTATATTTAATAAAAATAAAAATAATATTATTATTACATTTCGTTTTCAGTAATAAAATTAATTAAACAATATCATTAATAGATTAAGTAATATTTCCCTATTTATATAATTCTCTATTTTTTTATCATTATTTATTATTATTATTATTTTAATTATAGTTAGACTTAGTGAGGAAGAGAATGATGTTTCAACAATTAATGATGTAATTAAGCAATCAATAGCATCATCAAGGCTATTATAAAGGGGAGAATTCCCAAATCATGGGCAGTTTGCTATATCCTATGAAAAAAGAAATTTTTGGGGCATTAGTTATCCTGGAGATATATAATTTACGTCACACCACCGCAACCAACATTGCCATACTTCCTTTTGCCACCACAAACAAAGAAAGCAACATGTAAAAAGCACAAAACAACACAACCAAATCTTAATTAATCAAAACCAATAAAAAACATTGATAATGAGAACCTCAAGAAGGACAATGCATGTCTAGTGCATGTTCAACAAAATAGAGTCACAGGATAACATAGCAATTCTCATTATAACCTGTGACATATGAAAATTCACTATCACACACAACTCTAAGTATTATTAATATAAACCAAACAGAAACACAATCAAGAAAAAGAAGGGGAAAAAATGGCAAAAAGATTATATCTAATAATATAAATATTAACATGCACTTCTATTAGTTAAACAAAAGGAAAAAAATTACCTCAATTAAGTGTTGCCATACTTCCAGTTCAGCGTCCTACATTTCCTTTGTTGGATTCCAAGATAATCCACTCATCTCGTTCTTGAAAACATCATAGCATCTAGTAAATGCTCTTTTAATGTTTTTCATTTGGTTTCGAACCTTCTCCTTATCTATTGTCTCCTCTAAAAATTTTCCCTTTAACTCACTCATGATGTTATATATGCATGTGCTGTGAAGGTACCGCCAATTCTATTGCCCATTGTTTGTTGATGCAAGTATGCATCAATTAAAGCATCATCCATACTAAAGTTCCAAACACACATGACATTTACATCATAAACATTTGTATTTGTTTTTCTCATTGGCATATCTCCAACTACAACAACAAAATAAAAAATTAGTATCTTCTAATTTACGTGACGCCATGTATATTACCATTAAGAGCGTCTATATACATACATAAATGGCCACACCCATTAAGTTTGCATTGCAATTAATACTATAACAAAAAGTGACACACCCCTTGCGTGTGTGTATCGCAAGTGCACGGGTTGTCGAAATAATAAAATACCCAGGTAAGTGAGTAGTCGAAGCCACAGGGAATAGTTACTCGGAAACACAAGTATTACTACTTAACTACAATGAAAACCAAGTTGGGATGTTGATTCAAAATGTCAAAGCAAGTAAAAGTAAAAAGAAAAAAGAACAAGCAAAAGGAATAAGGAGAGGCAATCGATAGTAAAATGGGGTACCCGGACAATGCTTACCCTAGAACTATTTGTTTCAAGTGTAATACTAGTATTATACCTCCTAATTGAAGTTTGATGAGTCTTCGAAATCCAAAAACACACGGTCCCAAACCTAAGGTCAACCATAACTAACCCATACACTATGCCCCAGCAGAAAGGGATGCTCTCTCGACGCTTCACACTATGTAGGGTTGCTTGAAGCTCTAGGGATTCCAAGTGATACACCATATTCCCTAATATAGATCTAACCCTTTGGTCCAAACAAAAGACTCCTAGTCACTATTAAGCCCCAACACTAAGGATTACTTCAATACTTCACTCTATTGCTCGCGCAACTAAGCCCCAGTGGAGTTTATCTCTTAGCACTTCACTCTATCATGACCGCAAAGAACTCTTAGAACCTGGACGTAGAATAAATCACATCGGAAGGGAAAAGGGATGTTTCGCTACCTCTCGACTCACCCTCTCAACCCTCTTCAACCTTGCTTTGTCTAATCCTAATGAAGTGTCACTCATTCACAAGGATTATCAAGATAGATTCTCAACCCTAGTGTCACTCTTAAAGAAAATCAAATCAACAAGCATTCAAAGTTGAAACTCAATTAAAACATTAATTAAAGAAGCATAATAAGAGTCAATGAAACAAAATCATCCTAGGGTTTACAAGTCCAAGCGCCCATTAGGGATTTAGCTCTCCATGGAGCAATACAAAAGCAAATATGAAATCAAGGATAAGTGCAAGAAATCCATGGAAAAACCCCCTTGTAGTCCGTATCGATGGTCATGTGAAGCCGCTTCGTCTTCTCCAAAGGTTCCTTTGTCAAACCTAGGGCACACCCAGCCGAATCGATGCTGACGAAAGCTCCTCCAATAGTTCTCCTCCAAAAAAACTCGATGTCGAAGGCCATAAAAATGCTCTAAAAACCTAGCAAAAGCCTTTCCAAACCTTAGTTGCCTCTGCCCGGAAGATGGGTAAAAGATAGGAAGAAGATCCCCAAAAAGAACTCTCAAAGTGGTATTTATAGGGTTAAAATCAGACATCCACATAGCCGTGTGGAATTTCCACACGGCCGTGTGGATTTCCAGATTTCGGTTTCCTGCGAGATGTGAACAGTAAGTGCTACAGTAATTTTGATGCAGTAACCTTCTACAATACTTCACCGAAATGCTCCCAAATCCACTTTTTCATCGAAGCCGCATGAACGGGCACACATCCATGTGGTAAATCACGTCTCGTCTTCAATGAAATCACATTGATGAAGCTCTTGATAATGTTGCACAAGTTGGAACATATGAGTGTGACTGCCTTTGTGCCTCTCCTTTTTGTGTATTCACTTGAGCACAATGAAGGTTAGCACACACCCACATATCTTTGAGCACAACTTGTGACTTCACGTTTGTTCAATCCAAGAACTTTATTAACAATTGCGTTCACAATCTACTTTTGCTTCCTTTCATCCAAACTTGTCTCCACAACCCTAAATGCACAAAAGAACACAAATACACACGAATGAGCGATAAAATCTAATAAAAGTGATGCTCAATGTAAGAAAAGTATTCATATTACTTATACACAAGCACTTATAAAAAAGAATCCATACAAGCCATACATTAAATTCAAAAAGATACAAATAAGTATTCACTAGTTAATACATAAAAAAGCATACGTTAAGGCAACATGAAAACATTTCTATTATTCAAATTATTCATTATAATTGAGCCATATTTTAGCTGCAATAGCATCTCTAATTATCTCTCATTCCATGGTTTCTTTATTTCTTTCATGACTGATACGATGTTCCTTGCATTCAATAGCGCTGGGCAAAGTCGCGTGTCGAAGATTAAATAATTCCCCTGCATTTCGGGGTGGATTCCATGAGTACTCTTTCAAGTGATATCGCTCCCCCCTATAAGGAGTTAAAAGTTCACGTCGCAACATGAAGCCAGCATCAACTAAATAATATATATTTCCCTAGACATAAAACAAACTTTGTTATATGTTTTATAACAAATGTTGTGTTTATGTAATATTATATGTACTCATAAGTACCTTCTAGAATTTTAAGAGGGCATGTTCTAGTTAAGGCATTCTTCATAATCCTTGCGTCAAATGCAGTACCTTCCCAACCAGGTAACACATATGTGAATTTCAAATCAAATGTGCATGCAGGTAAAATATTCTGTGTTGGGTATTCTTTTCTCCCATGATACTTAGGAGCTTATGTATTAGAAACTCTTACACGAATATGTGTTCCATCAATAGCACTGACACAGTCCTGTGATATAATTTAAATTTTTCATTTTCAACATACACATATTCGTACCAAATTTATAATATAATAAGTATAATTTGTTACCTTCAAGTATGGATAAAATATAATACTATTGAATATTTCTGAAGGAATTTGTATGCCATCGGGTTGTTTTAAAAATTTATCCTCCAACTTTATTATAGCTTGCAACACATTGTGAAAATGACGAAAAACAGTCTCACCAGAATGCCTGAAAAAGAAAGATAATTCACGGTGCGAAACACTATGACCTAATAGGTATAGTGTTTTCGCAACTTGTTATTCAACGGTAACTTGTGCTGATGGTCTAGGATCTCCTTCTCTTACTAACTTGTCACACAATCTTTGAAAGGTTGCATGACTCATCCGTATCATATTGTGACATAAATTACTTGTAAGTAAATGGACATTAATCCATCTCTTGCTCGATCTGCTTCAAGCCGGACTTCACGTGGGATTTGGCATCTAGTAAGTTCATCCCTATGTCTCGCATACCAACCGATTATGATGGTGATGAACTCAACCGTTACTAGCTAATGTAAGTGTAGCAGTTTTATAAACTGGTCGTTCAACATAATTAAGGCCATTAGAAGTTTAGCCAACATTTGTTTTCATCGTCCATCTAAACATAACAAGTTTATTAATTAAAATACAAATCAAATATAGATGAAGGAAAAATAATACTAATTGCAAAATAAAAAATATGTGCGTTGGGTGACTTAGCATATGAAACATCAATAATACCACATAATACATAAGCACCATATCTCCTTTTGTAGAGCAAAGATGACTTATTTCACCCCACATAAGTCATAGAATTCATGTTTTTTTTAAAAAGTGTCAAATTATAGGGATAGAAGAAAAGCAAAAAAATGTATGCATAAATATATATTTAATTTAATTTTAAAAAAATAAAAAAGGTTTTTTTTCTGACTTATAACATATGTTGTGGCTATATGGATTACGCAACAAGTACATATAGTTAATTCTTTTCTTTAAAAAAATGAAAATGAAAAGAAAAAACCATATAGTCTATCTCCTATGGAAAGCTTTGGCTAAACAATAATGGCTTGAAAAGAGGTCCTTGAGAACTACTAGACCAACTTGTAAACCTACCACATGCAATGTTGAAAAGCTATATGGGTTGATGAATGTATTTATGGATATACATATATATATGAACTTTTTTCTCCATGACTTGTTGTTTTTAATTCATGAATTGAAGAATGAGGAAGACCATGTCAAATCTATGTCCAAAAAGAAGTTAGGGACATATGCTAGCTTGATTATACTAAATGGAGAAAGTTAGTTATTAACTACCAAATTATATTTAGTATTTGAATTAACTGTGAAGTGATTAGAGATATTATCTATATATATATATATATATTTATATGAAAGACTTTGAAGAGGGATGAAGAAACCAAATCAACTTGTTTGAAAGTGAGAGCATGATGCACTATCTTAGCAAATCCTTCATGAAGAAAACTAGTGTCTGTTGGTGTGATATCATTAAGAAGAGGACAAGGAGCTACTGTACTATTACATGGCCCAGTTTATAATATATAAGTTAGTAGTTCTTTACTTGCGGAGACACTCATTATTAATTAAGAATCAATCCTACTATTCACCAATATCTTCATCAATAACAATGTCTTTGTATGCATTGATATATATGACAAGTTTTAGTATTTTATAATTCCCTTGATCAAGCTCATCTAACATTATACTAAAAATTAAAATAAGATGAAGCTTAAAAGAACACAAAAATTGCTTCCAATTAAAGACTTAGTCCAAAGCTTGACAAAAAACATTTAAGGGAAATATATTAAAGAAGCATGCATGGTCGCAGGAAGATTTTTATGACAACCAAACCATGTCCTTGATGTCTTATTAATTGATAAAGATATAACGACACCAGAAAAGAAGCACATCACATTATTGATTCCTTTCTTTAGCTTTGATTAGTGTATTAATTCATTCACTAATTCTTTCTTTCATTCTTCAATCAACCACTTCTTTCTTTCTTCTTCTCTTGTCCATTTATGAACCCGTAACCAACTTGCGAGTTGCAACACCACCACCAAACTCTCTCTCTTTCTCTCTCAAGAAAGCAAGTTGCAAGTTTATGCATGCATGGCAAACAACCATTCCTACTTTACTTTTTTCCCCTTAAAAGAACAACTAATCCAGCAAACAATCAACTAAGAGAAATCATTCAATGTGAATTTCAATGTGCATGCCCAACAATCAACATAGAAACCATTCAATGTGAATTTCATAAGCTAAAAAAATGCAGATATACTTCAATAATAAAAAAAAACAAAAAATTTGTCATTCAATAGATCAAAACTAACTTAGAGAAAATTAGAGTACTTGTAAACAACTCATTGGTGGAGCAAACCTAGAGCTAACTAAAGATAAAGTTTGTCGAAATAAATACTTTTCCAACTTCCACAATCGAAGTTTATGCAGAGGGGTTCAGCGATTCCGGTGGCTCTGAGGCGTCAGCGGCGGCGTTCTTCGGAACCCTAGGGGAAGGAGTAGAAGGAAAGTAGAAGAATGAGGCGTTCTCTCATTATAACTGAAAATAGAAGCTTTAATTTAGTTTGGAATTCTATGAAACCCATAAGGGTATTTTTGTAAAAAAAAAAAAGGACCAAATCCAAAACCTCCCCAACCCTCCAATTTGAAGGGTTAAGAAAAATGGAGGTTTTAAAACCTCCATCAACCCCTCTCAACCCTTACCTCCCCCTAAAACCCCCTCCCCAAGCATGGGTTTTTAAAAACCCTTTCCTTACCTTATCTCCAAATACCTCCATCCAAGCAATGCCTAAAACCCCCTCCCTAAGCATGGGTTTTTAAAAACCCTTTCCTTACCTTATCTCCAAATACCTCCATCCAAGCAATGCCTTAGTTTACTAGTCCACAAGAATAGATAATATATTTTAATTTTATTTATTTAAAAAATATTATTTTAATATTGATATAATATTATTATATATAAATCTACTAAATATTTGCTTTTTTAAAATATCTTTTGATATTTATTAATAATTTTTTTAGTAAAAATAATATTTATGTTTAATAAAAATTTAATTTAAAACAATTAAGTTTAAATATAATCGTAACAAAAAATTTGAACAGTAAAACATCAATAAACAAATATTCGATAAATCAATAATCTCGGTTACAATTTTTTTTTAGTATATATTTCTCATATTAAAGCAAGTAATTTTTTAAACTTGATTAATGTGTATGTTGTCAAAAATTGGCTAGGGCAGGGATCCCCGTGGGGTAGTGAATGGGGGACTTTCTCCCCAAGGGAAATTTTGGGCCAGAAAATCCTGGCTTTGTAAGGAGTAGGGGCCGAGACGAGGATCTCATTCCCCACCCCGCCCCACTTACATGCATACCTAAGATAGATAGTGATATGATTGCTCTTCATTCTTTTCCCAACCTGTCAATAAACTTGCAACCATAGAAGCGATATATTTATCAAAATAGGCTTGAAGGGATGACTCTATAGTGGTTTTTTTACTATATATATATATATAGTTACTAGTATGCACATTCGACGCAAAAGAAACATATGTTTTTCATTATTGATTCCTGATTTATAAATAAAATTTTATTTTGAAAACTTCTTCTGCTTACTTTTTCTATGTAAATATGTAAATATTTATTTATATTTTAAATTGTGTTCTCTTTCTCTTCTCCACCTTCCTTCGTTTAATTTTATCACTTGCGAGTGACGAGTGCATCTTCTCCTAACACTCCCACCTCCGGGTGTCAAGTGTGTCTTTTTGTTATTGGTAATGTAGAATAAAGCACTACCTTTGAGTACAAATACATACAAACATCAGATGGTCCAGAATAAAGCATTATCTTTGAGCTTTGAGTACAAACACATACAGACATTAGATAGTGCAGAATAAAGCACTACCTTTAAGTATAGATGCCCACTGTATCATACCTTAGTGGTGAAAATTAAATTATCACATACCACAAACTTTAAGAGAAGAAAATGATCCGCCAGAGAATCACATCTTGCAGCCTTGTTAATCTTCCATTCGGTTAATACGTTTAATCTTATGGAAGATCCTTCTTAAGGAAGGTAAATAGGAAAGTAATCTCTAAAAGAATGCTTATTGAGCCATGCTCCAATAGTCTTGAAATGCTTGGTCATTTTTGGCATATGAAAAATAGTGTTGTTAAATGGAAGGCTCATTGGCAGAAATTAACCTTGGTATGAAAACCTTCATGTTTCTATCTTCTAGGACAAGTGCCAATGTAGAAGTTAGCTTGGATTTTTTTTCTTACAAGCATGAATGCTCTCCATAGTTGTAAATGAAATCTAAAATTTTCTAGTGAATTGGAAAATTCTTAGAAAACGCTGATAACCTTCATAGGAGTGATTATTACTTAATAAGGAAAGCTCCTATAAATCACATCTAACTCAATGTAGTGTCCGGTATTGACAGAATAGTCTATCTCATATTTAGGAAGGATTGACTAAATACTAAGATTGATGAAAGTTCTAGAGCAAGACTTCTTAAATAACTTATGCGAAAGATAACATAGCTTCTAATTTCTTCTTGAAAATTTCAACTACTTTTCTTTTGTAATTACAATTCGTCCAACATAGCCATAATCCATTAATTTCTACAGGGAAATGAAAGTGCCATCTATCTCTTGATTCTCCCATTGGGATAAGTCAAATGAAGCCTTGATAATTGCAAATTTTTTTCGCACAAACATTCTAAGTGTCTATGTGGTTGTTCTTTATATGATATTCCTATTACCGTAACGCCTTGGATTGCTTCTTCCCTGACAACTATTTTTCTGAGGATTTCTTGTGTTTTCACAAAGTCTTCATATTTACCTTCCATTACTTTCTATTAAATAATCTTCTTGACTTCAAAGATTCTTTTGGGAAATATTTCTAATTTTTCTTCTCTACTTTTCTTTTCTCTTTTATGCATTTTTTTCAACTCTAGATTTTCTTTTTCATTTCTTTTCATTTTTTCCATTTCATGTTTTTCCTCCATTCTATTTATGTTTTGATCAATTTAGTGCTTCGTTCTTGGGAGATGAAATATTTAATGTTTTGTGGGTTGCATTGTGGGGAAGTTGATTGGATAATAGTTTCAGAATTTTGCTCATTGTTTTTGGAGAAGTGAGTACCTAAAGTTTGGCTTGTGTGAAGAAATCATTTGGATTATTTTTGGAGGCCCAATTATTATCTAATAGAACATGTTGCTAGGTTGTAAGATGGTGAGGAGTTTGAAATCTTAATCCTAAATTAGGCGGGTAAATGGGTAGTTTGAGCATGGGCTCAAGGAAAAGGCTCCTTTGTTTTCCATCTGCAGAATAAGGGGTAGTTAGATAAAATATCCTTCATTGCTACTTTCAGGTTTGCAAAATTTCAAGACTTTCACCACAACAAGAAATGCGTATGATCCTACTAGTTTTGTAGCCACAATTCTTGTTATTCAGATGAACAAGTATTTTGGTTAAGGGAACAAGTGAGCATAGTTACCATCGTAAGAAAAAACGTGAATGGTCTTGCTAGTTTAGCAGCCACAGTTTTTTTTTTAATGTATATGGACAAACTATGGGATTATAATTGTAAAACAATATTTAAGTAAACACTATTTTCTACAATATTTAAAACATATTTTATATTACTCATCTCTTTATCTATTTCTTCCATTCTCTGATCC
This sequence comes from Dioscorea cayenensis subsp. rotundata, assembly GCF_009730915.1. Classification (NCBI taxonomy): domain Eukaryota; kingdom Viridiplantae; phylum Streptophyta; class Magnoliopsida; order Dioscoreales; family Dioscoreaceae; genus Dioscorea; species Dioscorea cayenensis. The sequence continues at coordinate 6,564,912 of NC_052488.1, read as the reverse complement.
ATTTTTTTTCCTTTTCTTATTATTATCTTATTTTTCAATTGAAATAACTTTTAATTTTATTCTTCTATTTATTATATCTATGATTCCTTGAGCATTTTCAGTTATCCTTCATCTTGAGTAGGTGATGGGATACTTTCGTGTAATTTTTCTTTAAATATTCTTGATGTAAAGCTTTTTTCTAATATTATAAATAATTTGAATTTTCCAATGCTTTAATTGTTGCTATAATTTCAACATCTGTTGCAGTCACTTTTGTTTGATAAGTAGTACTATCATATCTACTTACTTTTTCTTTTTTTATACTAGAAAATATGGTAGGTCTATATTTTAATACAATTTCCCAACCTCCTAGCCTTCCATCAGATTTTCTTATAATTGATCTACTTCCTCTTCTTCTATATCCTTTTTCTTGCATTTTGTCTTATATAACTTCTCCATTACTTACTATTTTGGAATGTTTCTTGTATAATTCTACTCAACTTATCTACTAAAAAATTACCTTTACCCTTTATATATTCTATCCTTACATGAAAACCATTACTGACTATATAATCTACAAAGGCCAACCATCTTTTTGTAGATAATGTATTCACTTTATTTTAATGATAAAATGCAACAATAGCTTGACATGACAATAAGTTCCAAGAGTAAATTCCATATAATTTTGTGGTGTGTGATAATCTTGCTTTTCTCCACTAAGGCATGATGTAGTGGCCATTTGTACTTAAAGGTAGTGCTTTTTTTTTCACTATCTAATGTCTATATGTGTTTGTACTTAAAGGTAGTGATTTATTCTTCACTATCTAGTGTTTGATGGTATTGTAATACCATAGCCTAGGTTCGCCCCTTGTTTTGAGTCCGAGGATATCTATAAAAGGCTCACAAGTGTCTTTGTAAAGATCATCAAATTTTGAAAATGAACTTATGTTTCCTACCTTGCGCGTTTGTTCCATATTTCAACAACTCTTAGTTTATTTGAGCATCCTCTCTTGTTCATTTGAGCTTGAAGAGCATCCTTTCATTACTGTGGTATAAGAGCCACCGGTTTTTATTCCCAAGGTAAATTTTATTATCATAACAATATTTTAGATTTTGTTTTGATATATGAACCTTTAGAGGTAGATTCCTTACAAGATCCCCCTTGTTTTCCTCCTCTAAGATAAATAATTTTCAAAGGTAATTTATACTTCTCTAATATTTTTAAGAAAGAATTAGCACTTAGAAGGGCTTAAGAGCTAGCTAAGCAACTAGCCCTTTTGGTAGTTTGTCCTCAAATGGTTCAGCCCATTGTATAAGTGCTTTTTTTTTATACAAGTTAAGAATAGGCTATTGGCTCTCTTCTAAATATTAACTCCTACTTGATAACACCCAAGAAGTACCTATTAAATATCCATATGGGGGGAAGAAGGGAAGAAGTAATGTTTAATAGAGCCCCTTTCATTAATATTTTTAGGAACCATTCAGAGCTAAACTTGTTCTTATCTAGCAAGGATAATGATCTGTGATCTTGTGCATGTGCAAATTCTCAAGATAAGAATATGATCAATTTACTATAGTGGAGAGAGTGCCTGAATCTATTCCCCTTAGGACTTCTCAAGCACCTAAACCTTAGCTCCGGAGTTAAATCAAGGTTGAATTGAGTATTGAAGATTCTACAACCATGACAATATTTCTCTTGAAGCTACTAGCATCTAAATCAACAAAAGATTTGTGTGAGATCTCCCTCTAGACCTAATCTAGCACAAAAGCATGGTTCTCACTAATCCTCTCACTAAGAGTGAGTACGAGGCTTCTTATCCAAAGGTGAGCACTTGGATTCTAACCTAAGAGTTAACCCTACGATGAGAGGAGGAAAATGCCCTATATTTAGCCACACCTTCAATCTTCTTTTAACTTTGAAGATCTATTTACAAGGATTTCACAATTGTAAGATGGAAATCAATTATACACCTTATATAGCTCTTGCTATTAGAATCCATACATTCAAATTGTAACAAATAGAAAAAAATAGAAATTTAAAAAACTCCATCGAGTCCAAAAAGATTAAGATTCATGATACAAGATTCATCTTAGGGTTCCTCAATCCAAAGACCCTAGCAAGGTTCAATTACTCATGAAATAGAAGTTTAAGACACAAGTAAAGAATGCTAAAACAATGACAGAAAACATCATAAACACTCCCTCAATCTCCACAATGAAAGCTTAAGAAAAACCCTCCAAGCTTGACGATGGACCAAAGGAGTTGCGACATTGAATCTCTTCTCCTACGACTCCTCTAAGGTCTCCAAGCTTTTCCTAGCCGAGCTTTACCAGAAAGTTGAGGAAATCTTCTCTCCACGCTTCAATCTTGGTGGTGGCAGCTAAAACCCTCCAAAAAGTAACCAAATAATTGTGTTTGGGCCTTAAAAGGTACCCAAATATTTATATAGCATATTATATGAGTATGTTTGTAATAAAAATAGGTTTATAACTTTGGGGATTATTAAGCATATACCTAGGTAATATAGGAAGCTCAAAATCTTTTCTAGGCGTACCTCAAGCTATTAATACGCTAAGTTTGACTATAAGTGACACAAGCTATAAGCATGCATTATAGAATTTTTGGAACCTTATAATATCTAACTGGTTGGGAAATTTCCAAACCTAACAAGATCTAGACATGGTGTAGTCATATAATTATAATTTCTACAACCTAACTAAAATCAAGATTTCAAAATTTCCTAAGACTTGGCAAAATTCACGGTTAATATAATCATATAAGTATTGTCTAGTTACTAGTCAACATAGATAATAGGAAAATTTCGAGAATCCATACAAACTTCTTCACCCACACATTTTTAGGAATTTAAAAGCATAAATTAAAATATTTTCTTGTATTTTGAACAAATCATTCATGTAAGTAGTACTAGCATTTATAACCACATATTAGAATACAAGTAGGGGCACAATTATACAAAATCTTTGCAAAAATTTTAGGAATAACTGAAAAGTTCTTTAAACCAAACTGTTGGGGTACTTACCTCTAAAACTCCATCGGACGACTCTAACTCATAACCCTTGATGCTCCTCACAAGGTGTACTTTAATTCCTAACTAATCATAGAATATTTAAGGGAATTATATGCAAGCTAATAACATGTCAATATTCACTAGCAAAATAGGCATCTTTAATAAATAGAAAATCAAGAAAATCACAATGGCTGTTTTTAACCACTACTCGAGTGCATTTGAAAAATCCTATGATATCAAACATTAGATTCTAGGATAATTAAGATGTCAAACTAGATCAAGTAACCATAAAAAAACTAAGAGATTGACACCTCTTGGTGATATGTCGTGATATACGTAAGTGGACGGACCGATCAAGTAGTAAAGTGTGCCATAAAACATGGGGTTGTCATTCCCACAAGGACAATAATTACTACTATTAGCTATTGATCTATTATCTAACCAGCGAATACCAAAAGAGATGAAACTAAAGAAAGAATAAATCAAATTTATTGGAATAATGGGTGTTGAGAAAAAGGCAATCAATCATTAGAGAAAAGTATCCGGACAAAGAATTCCCTTGGGATTTCCTATGAAGCACTAGACAAACAGATATGATTAGATTTGAGTTAATGGGACTATAGATATTCCTCAAATATACTCACCCCTTCCTCAAAGTGATGAGCAACTAATTCTATGTAGAGTCAGTTTGGAATCTCTTCTTAATGTAGACTCTCTATAATTGCATTAACACTCTATGACCCCTTGAAAGGATTAAACTCATATTTCCAAATTTATATGAATCCCTTTCTTAAGGTGATTAGTGACTAGTCCCATACGAAGCTAAATTGAGATCTCTCTCTAATTTAGCTCCTTACCATTGCATGAACACGCAATGAAATTCAAAAGTATGGTAACCATAATCAAGAGAATTATGGTATGCCTTCGATTATGGTCGATTTCTGCATAAGGATTTCTCATTATCTCACACATATATCAAACATGAAACCAAGCTCTCACTATAATAGAAATCATAGCATTTGATAACATACAATTGAATCTCAATCAAAAGAAACTTAATATAAAACCAATATCCAAAGTCAAAATATAAATTAAATCCTAGGGTGCATAAATGTCTAAATACTCTAGAATGCTTAGTTCCTCATCCTAAGAGAGTTAAAAATACAATACAAAATAAACACAAAGAATGTCAAAAACCTAATAAAGAACCCCTTGTGCTCCATGCTTCTCTTGATTAGATGAGAACTCTTCCAAGGAGACTCGATCCCCTCTTCAATATTCACATCCTCTATAAGGTGCTTCAATCCTCCAGAAAATTTGCTAAAATCCTATCCAATAACCCCCTCAAAACCTAGTGTAAAAGATCCCTATGTCTACTTTTTATAGTCCAAGAGTCAGGCCCAATTACATGGGGTCAATATGGAATTTTTTCTAGGCCATGTATTTTCCCTTGAATAAAACCCTACAAATTCCTAAAGAGCGCATAGTCTTAATGCAACAAAACATAGAACATAGGGCAATGTAAATTGACACAGCCTCCACATTGAGCCATGCAGTTGACTGTAAAGCATCATTCTAAAATCCTTGAGAGGTACATGTCCTAACCACATAGGTGTGTTGATCCCTTCTTGTTCTCAAGTTTATTGCAACTCAAGAAAATTATTTAACCTTCACTACATGATAGACACCGAGCCGTGTTAGGCCTATGTCATTCTCAAATCTCAAATCTTGATAAGTTTTCACCATGAATTGCTCCCATTTTATTCCTTTTGCTTCAAGCTTATAATTTAAGGCTTAAGCACGAAGAAAAGGTGAATTAAGTACCAAATACTATAAAATTGCTAAAGAGGAGAAGTTAAATGCATCAATTAATATTACAAAATCTTGAATTTTCAAGTACTTTATCAAAGATACTCAAAACAATCAAGTACGGTCAATGAGCTATAATCTCCCAAGATTCAGGGCTTTTCTTCTCCAACTCTACCATTCAGACAAGCATACATAAATCTACTAGTGACTACACTACACATGAATCTTAAGACTTCAAATGCTTAACACATCAACAACATTTGTCATGCTACTAAGTTCAACCAAAAATGTCACAAATCAATTGCGAAGTGGTCTAACTTGACTTGGTGGTTCCCAGCTATGATGGTTTATGCTCCCCCTTAGTGATCGGCAGTAGAAACCTCCTTTCTTTTACTCTCATCCTCCTTTTCCCTCTTTCTCTCTTTTTTTCTCTCACTCTTCTTATTCCTCACTCCAAAACTAGCCATTTACTTCAAAACATACTTTTCCCTCGAATTCAACTGAAAATAAATGCCTTAAACAAAGCCACAATGGAGAAGAAAGAATCCAATGCTACAATGTTGTATGGGAATCCAATGCTACAATAGTATACATATAATGCAGTAAACAACTATATTAGTACAAATTGAAAACTACCATCTTACCATAATTGCAATTAATATTCATACAAAATCAAGGTATTAAAGCCAAAGAGTTTTAGGAAGAAAATGAGTGAAGTCCATGTGGACCACATCTCCACACAAGTATTGAAGCCCACATATCTCTCTTGGCCTTGAACTCATCAAAAGGTTCCTATCATCATGTCAATCTTTACATGTGGACCCCGTTTCCTTTTGTTTGCATGTTTTTGTAGCTTGACCTAAGTGTATGGATTACTAGAGAGATGTCTAGCTTCCTTCCCATCTTTGTCACTTGGAACCCATAAGATTTGAAAATCCCTTCTTTTTTCTCTTTCTCCACCTTGATCTCTTAGAGAGGCTGAGGGAAGTGCGGGATATTACTGGAGTTCTTAATGGTTGGAGCAAGGCTAAGAGGAGAAGTAAATAGACAATTCTTTAACAGGTTCTATATAGGTTTCTTTAATCTTTTGGTTGTTGTAGAACTTGATGCATGAGTAGTTGTTTCTGAAACTTGCTTGAATTTGAATTATTTGGAGCATGTTTTTGCATGTTAGAACCTAGTTTGTTATTGGTGTTTGTTTAAAGGACTAGATTTGGATCATCTCAAACCTAAGTTGAGATATGTACATGTGTTTATAGTTACATGTTTAAGTGTAGATTCTATCCTTCAGCCATTGTTGCCAAGAGATCTCATCTTTATTTTTCTTTTCTTCTTATTCTCGTTCTTCTTCTTATTATCCTTACTAGCGTTGTTCTGTTCCTTGTTGACATCCTTTGAAGTTTAGGTATACAATATTTGGAGTACATTTGTATGCGTGCAAAAACCTCCTGTAAATTTGTTTGAATTCATTTGAATTTGGCTTCAACTTTCAAAATTTTTTTCACTTCATTCACTTACAACTATCTTTGTATTATAAGTATATATATATATATATATATATATGTAATCCATTATGAACCCATTTTGAAACCTCTAGCCTTCAACCATGATATTATATTATGCACATCTTTCTTTTCATTCTGCAACCACTCGGTATATAGTTATATATATACCATGTTGAATTTGCAGCCCTCTTGTATAGTTATGCATGTAATTAGATATGTTGCGTGCAACCATAAGTATATATATATATATATATATAGATAGATATTTATGCGTTGATTTGCAGTCTTTGGGTATAAGTATATACATATAATTCATTATTTGAATGCTTTCCCGCAATTCTTAATAGCCCTATGATATGTGCAAAATTTGGTATATATATATATATATATATATATGTTCAGATGTTATGTTGTTATTATTTTTAACTAAGTTAGGTCTGTATACTAGTTGTTTGTAACTTGACCCACTTCAAGCCTTAAGTATATGGTTAGTTTGGATTTGAAAAATTTGGGCTAAAGGGTTAATCTTATTTTATTATAGGATCTCTTCAATAGGGTAATTTCAAGGTAAGTAATCCACCAAGAACTCTGTACTTTTTTAGTATTTTGAGAAATTCTAAAATTTATGTGTGGTTAAATGTGCTATTTTTGGATATGTGTCTGAACTAGATTTATTAAGAAAAATAATTATTTATTTTGTTTTATATTAATAATACTTGTAGTATTTTATTTTATTTGGATAATAATTTATTATCATGAAATTATCAATTGTGTACTTATGTATTGGAATGTGTATTTACCTTTCTTTTGTTGTTGTTTTGCTTTGATTAAATTATTTTCATTTACTTATTATTTATTTATATGATTGTTTTATTTTATTTTGGAGAGTGATTGATATTTATGAATGATTTAGTGATTCAATTATTTAATTTTATAATTAATTTTTTTTATCTATTTATTTTCCCTAAAGTGGGATCATGAAATATTTTGTATTTCTAAATGAATGCGATCGGAAAAATATTTGAGAATTTCTGAACTTGTACTTTGTAAGTATTTTGTGTATGAAAGTTTAGTCTCCATTTGTACTATACCTGACCCTGTCAGTGGGGGTTAAACACTGACCTTGTCGACAAGAATTTCTAGAAAAATAAAATTGCAGTTTTATATCGGTCCTTCCTTGATATAATAACGGCTATCTGATATTCTGGCTCGAGTCACCTAGGGTAAATAAATGACCTTTGACATCTATAGTAAATTTGGAGACATTTTTATTTAAATCCTACCCTGATATTTCTGTATTTCTGAGATCATATTTCTGGGTTTTAAATTTTGGTGATTAACATATTTTGAAATATCCTTTTATTTAAATATTATACTCTATATTTTGTTTAAATTATTTTCTAGAACTCATATTCGTATTTACTTTCTTAGTGGATTACTTATTGGGCTAGTAAGCGAATGTGGTTGTTGTTTAACCTTTTTCAGATCAGAAGTAGTAGACTGACAGAGACTCTAACTAGCATGTTACCTATAGCTGTGTCGCCCTTGTTGCTATTTGTTTTTAATTATTTGTATGAACCCTAAAAACCTTGTATTATGTATTTTGGATTTATGTACCCTTTTATTGTGTTGTATTTCTGCATTTGATAAATTTGTACTTCAATAATTGGTTTGTATTTTTGTTATAATACAGGTTTTGAGGCCTTGTAAGCCCGCCGGGTCCAGGCCCTATGGGACTACGGCCGTTTGTCTGCTGGTTGGGTTCGGCTTAGTCGGGTTTGAGGCGTGATAGTCTAAAAGGTCAAATCTAAAAAGTTTGAAAGGGATAAAAAAAAAACCTTGTTTTGGGGTGATCATTCAGGGTTTTTCTTTTCAATTTTTAGTGAAAATTAAGGGGGTTTCTCAAGGTTACTCAAAAGAACAAGTTTGGTTTATAGAGATTTGAAATTAGGTAAAATAAATAGTCTATTGTTACTTATAACCCAATCAATCAGTTAAACTCTTTTTAAAAATTTTTTATTGATATTTCTGATCATTGGTACATTTGCAATAGATTAGTATTGCACAAGCTTAGCATCCTTGGGCTTTTAACAAGCTATGTTTAACAAACAATTATGTCAATGATCTTCTTGTTTTATTAAATTTTTACGAAACCAAAAGCTATTCTCAAGAGGTTAATTTTGATTTTACCAAACTTTAGTTATGCTATTAAATATAATGTCAGGTTTGGTGTTATAACCAGTCTGGTACTGTAGCTATAGCTAGCTCGTTACTGTAGATTTTCCTTTGGAGAAGATGGGGAACTTTGGATGATCTTCCTCCTTGTTGCCAAGCTAGCTCCTAGATCCATCATTCATTCTTCTTCCTTGGGTATTAGAAGTAAGCACTCGTAAGCCTTGTTTTTTTCCTTGTTTTTCTTGGATGGAAATGATGGATTAGGGTTGTATTTGTTGGCTTGAAAACTTGTAGTTGGATCTCCTTCTTGTTAAATTGCCTTGGAAGCCTGATCGGAGGTTGTAATACTTGTTTTCCTAAAATTATTGTAAACTTAGAACCAGAATTTGCAAGGAAACTGCAACCACTGTAGATCAATTACTGTAACAGTCATGTGGCTTCGGTAAACCTTTGTTTATTCTTTGAATTCTTTGGTTTAGAATGAAGCTCAAGGCCTTAGGAATTCATTAGTAACCTGAAAAGCAAGTTTTGAGTTAACCCTAGCATTGTTTAAGGGATGCACATTAGTGTGACAGAGGATTTCATTTCTTTTGATTGGTATGCTTTGTTTAATTCTGGTTATTGCTTGTGTGTGTGTGCTTTGGCTAGGAGATGAGTGCTCGACTCAAGGTTGGGTGCCAACGGAGGATTAGAGCTTCTGGGAATTTTAAATCGTCTAAGTTGTGAGTGGACTTTGTGATGCATAATTCTATTAGGGGCCGTTTGTTTGGATGAATTTGGAATTACATGTAACTCAAAATACTAGGACTTTGAAAATCCGGTGTTTGGATCAATGAATTTCAATGGATTCTGGAATCTAGTGACTCAAAATACACTAGATGGAGGATTTGGTTTTACGGCCAAATCAGCTGTAAAATGAAATCCCTCATTTAGTGTATTATGAGTTATAATAGATAATAATTATTAACACCATATTATTTATGTATTCCATAAAAAAAAATTACCGTTTACTTCTAATTTTAAAATTATTAAATTTTTTAAAAGAAATATTTTGCCTTATATATAATTTAATACTTTAGATTTTTGTTAAGAATTTATTTTTATCTCAATTTAATATAAATTTTAAATAATTTTAGAAACTTAATTTAAAACCACCGCAATACAAATAAGTTTTCAAATATTTATTTTTATGTATGTATATATAATTGTCCCATATTTTGTATGGAAAAATATTTTAATATTTTGTTATATTAATTAATATATATATATCAATAATGTATTAATCATATATTAGATTAATTAAATATATAGTTAAGTGGTCATAAAGTGGTTATATTTCAATTTTTAACTAAACACAAAATCATATAATACAACATTTGGAATATGTCCAATCAAACATTAGAATTGACTCTATTATATTTTCAAATCCAGGATTTACAAATACACTATAATTTGAATCCACTGCATTTTCAGTTACTTCCAACCAAACACCACCTTAGAGTATTACTTATAAATCTATATTACTTTATTTGAAAGTTTTCCTTGTTTTATCACAACGAAGCGATGTTTTGAACGTCTGGGGAATGAGTTTCTATATTACTGATGCATTTATGAAATTCTTGATGTTGGAATGAAAATATTATTGGTTGTGCCTGTATTTGAATTTGGATTGATTTATGAGGCTTTAATTATTATATCATACTTTTAATGTTGGCAAATGTGGTAATGGCATTTTATTCTAGATATCTGAAGGTTGTCCTGGTTATGGATTCTTTGATGAGGTATGCCTGTATTGCATTGTTTTGGTTGGTGACATTCTACTGTAATTGGTGGTTTCTATGGTCAGCTTGTTGAGGTGGCATGGAAGACCGGCAGACTTATTGGTTCGATTCAGGTGGGAGTGTAGAGCCCTGACTAGTTATTCATCGGGAAGCCGGGGTCACCATATGATGAACTGATGGGTCAATGTTAACGGCATGGGTACCTTGACGGCTCTGAACCTAGCCACGACCATGACGAAGGTTTAGAAAGATTTCTAAACCACTTTGTGATGTCATCTTAAATTTGCGGTGAGGGGACAAAGCACAACTGTCACTCTTAGGAGAGCAGGCTCCCACAAATTTGATTTAGCGAAGAGTATTATGTGTTCCGTATCTTTTATAGTGTCATCTTAAATTTGTAGTGAGGGGGCAAGCCCAGTTGTTACTCTTAGGAGAGCAGTCTCCCCCAAATTTGATTTGAAACTCGTATTATATATGTTGTTATATATATACTGAAATGACATGATCTATATGTATTATTGTAAAAACTAGGCTTGATGTTCAACTTATTTTATTGTTTAAAACCTGTGTTTTGTATTTCAGAAAATTGTTTGTTGAAACCCTATTTGAAGGAAAGGTTTCTTTTATTGCACATGTGATTACTGTTATATGTTATTATGTTGTAATCTGTGTGCATTATTGGTAAAAACTTATTTTGGTAAATTTATATCGATTATTTTGAATTCTTTTAGAGTTGTGCTAACCCACTCACTAAGTAACCTAGGTTTCACCCTCTCTCCCCCTTTTTAGATTTCAGATTTTAGAGACGGTGCGGTATGGTGGAGTGCTGGGCATGGCTCGTAGTGTTCATCTTTCTTTTTCTATAGTCTTGTATATTTATATCTAAGGGCATGTTTGCATTGTATAACATTCATGGATCCACTAGTACTATTAGGTTTTGAAAATTAGTATTGTTGTTACATGTTCTACTTTATAGGTTATCTTGGTTGTGTGATGTCTTATTTAACTTTTGAATACCTTTTACTTTGTTGCTGAGTGTGTAGCTTCCTCTTTGTATATTTGTATTCCGTAGCTTTGGATATTCCTGCTTGTGAATACTCTGTTTACGGTAGTTGATTCCATGTATTTTATTAGTCATGTGGTGACCTAAGGGTAGAGTGGTGGGGTATCCCTTCTCGGGTTATTGCGGCAGTTGTTGTATCCCGAGGCCTGCAGGTTGAGGCATGACATTTGGAGACTTGGATTGGCATTATGTAACAAGTCAAGGGAGATGACATGGCAAAAGGAGATGATGTGGCAATAGTGATGAGGTGACAAGGATGATGATGTGGCTAATGCATGGTGACATGGTGAATGAAGACATAAGAACTAGAAGATCATGTTGGAAGATTATATTTAGAGAAATTTCTCTCATTAGTTCACATGAAGAATAACAATATTTGGAAAGAGCATCAAGATAAAAGGATCTCTCCTAAAAGAGTAAGTTTTATCTTAGGTGTGATTTTATCCATCTTTAGTAAGATCCGGGATGATGAATCATATTTTTGGTAAACTCCTTTTATGAGAGGTTTATTTCTAAAGAGAGGAGTAATTAATTGATTAACAAGATCACCATGAAGATTGCATGGAGCATAAATTGGAACAAAGGCTATTTATGGGGGTAGCTATTCAAGGTTACAAGCCATATATGATGAGATGAGATTGCAGATTTAAAGATCCAAGCATAGATGATTGGAGATCATGCTTGGAAGATATAGGAGATCAAGTTTAGTAACAATATATTGATGGATCAAATGAAGATCATAATTGAAGACCGGACTTGGACCAAGTTTGGAAAGAAGATCGGGAGATCTTTAGTGGCCATCTTTGGTGAGATGGTTGTTCACGCCTTGGTGGGTGCGACCCTCGGGAGAGGGGGCTTGCTGAAATGACATGAGGAAAAAAGTGGTTGCAGGCAGGAGGAGTTCAGGATGAGCTGCTACGAAGCAGACTGAAGGAACCGGAAGGGTTGAAGGTGTCGCAAGTTCGGTTGCAACTAGGCTAGAACTTAGTCAGGTTTATCAAGGTGAGCAGTGTTGTAAGTCCGGTTGCAACCGGGTGTTGCAACATCCAACTTTGGAAGGTGTGTCCAAGTTAGGAAACTGTGGAGAAGTTTGAAAGAGGAGGATCTATTGGGATTTAAGTGCGTCCATATAAGATACCCTACTTGAAGATTTAGGATGAGCCACGCGTGAGAGACCCCAAGGTGTGTGGGTTGAGGAGAGTGGGCATCAGACAATCTCAAAAGGGTTATTTTGTTATTGTGTGTGAGAGAGAGAGAGAGAGAGTGTGTGTTTGTACTCTTCATTCCTTGCCTTTTTTAATGGATTGTTTCTCCAAATTTGGGTCTCCAGATGTAGGTAAGGTTGTGCCAAATTGGGTAACCAACTTGCATATCTTTTTGCTATTGCATGATTGATTATGTGTGTTTTACTTTCTTGTGAGATTGAGTGTTTATTTTACACACACTTAACCCTCCGGAACTAACATATAACACCATGGTGACCAATAATTGAACTGTTGATTGCATAAAATTCCTTGTAGTTCAAAATATATACACTGATTTGATCAATTTTATTTGCTCCTTTTCGATATGGGTTTTTATATAATCCTTGAGACCAAATTAGTTTCTATTTTAAACTTTGTAAAAATTAGATTTAAAAACTGAATAAATAAGTTCCGAAAGAGAAAATTTGTAGCAGGCATTAGGGATTTAGTTTTAAAAAAGTATTCAAAATTAAAAAAAGGTCAGTTTTGTAATTGTAATAAAAAAATGTTCACTAAAGTCACAAGTAATGTAAATAAATAATGTAATCCAAGATATATTCAGTATTGATAAGTTCCAAAATTGCTTTAAAAAAATAATGAGGGGGATTATAAAAAAATCAAAAGTTTATTTTTTTCAAAAACAAATTAACTGTACTATTTTTACTTATTTCTATCTTGGAAGAATTATCATAAATCTAGACAAAACATTTCATTAGAAGAGCACTTGTTTAACATAATACATTTATCCCATGACAAATGTAGTCATCTAAACACACATTTTTTCTCATTATAAAACTTCAAATATATTAATTTCTTCATGAATAAAACTGAAACGTGGATGAATCAGAGATGATATTCCGGAGACCACTGATTGTAGATACCAACATTATGCAAACACCAATGATGATGCATCCCTGGAAAAAAAGAAAAAGAAGAACAATTAGTTACTAAAGTAATTTAAAAGTTCATATCAGCTATGTAATTTTCTCTATTATCATATAAAATAGATTTATGAATTAAAAATTTAATTTAAAGGAACCTTTGGCGCTAATATTTGGACATAATTTCTATTTTCTGTCCCTTTATTTATAAAATATTCAAAATTGATGATGGCTTAGCATATGTTTTAACATAAAAAATTATTTTATTCATTTTTTTAACTTATATGATATAAAAAAATTTATATGACAACTAATGCAGTATAAAATGTTACCAACGTAAATATTTCAAAAAAAATTATATTAAACGTTTTATAAGTATAGGATGAAAAATAAACATTTGCTAAAATGTAGAGACCAATAGTATATTTAAAACTTAACATTTTCACTTGAAGAATAGTCATTTGAGCTAACTAGCACGCTATTAATCTAAAAAAACCTATATAGTAGATTTTATTTTATTTTTATTTACAAGTAGAAATACTTCTTTTAAAAACTTGATGAAATTAATATATATATATATATATATTACCCAATTAACTATCCATGAAAGGCTGAACCTCTTTGGTTTCTTGATTGCCAACCAAATTATGCAAGGAAGCTGCAATGCCAAATCAAACCAAAATAAAAAACAGTGAGTTGTTAATTAAATCAGGGTAAGATCACAATGGAATTTGTGTATTATACTGTTGCTTTTATTATTATTATTATTATGTAACTTACTAAAAAAAAAAAAATAATACTTAAATAGAAACGAAAAAAGTTGTTCTACATGAAAACAAATCATACCATCAAGATATATATAGGTAATATATTTAATTTTGACTATAGAATTATGATTTTATATATAAAATTTTGTAATATTTTAAGGAATGTAAAAAAAAAATTCAAATTAAAATTAAAGATAGAACTTACAAAATAGGAAGTTGGGGTGAAGCCGAATCCTCCAAAAAATCCCAAAAGATCCCCAAAAAATGGGAATGTGACGCCAAGAAAAAGAGTGAATGCTGCAACATATATAAGCAAAAAGTTTAATATTCGAAGTGTTATATAGTATATGAAAATATTATTGCAAGTACATAAAAAATATAATAAGAGTGATATTTATTGTTTCTTACCCACATAAGCAGATCGAGCAATCAAACGAAGTGCAAACCCAGAGTGAAGCTTAAATTTAGAGACTAATATCGTCTCAATTGAGTCAAACACTGGCATTGCATATACCTATATTTAGATTTAATGAAAATTTAATTAATTATAGATGATATAAAATTTGATTTTGTGGTAATGAACTTAATTTAGTATAGAAATTAGTCACATCTAAAAAAAAACTTTATTTATTTTCGTGGGAAAACAAATGAACTTGTATTTTTTAATGTGAATATTAATAGATAATAGGGAACAAAAGAATTCTCAACTAATAAAAAGATTTTTATGAGCAAAATATTTGAATACTTTTAAATATTTTGTTTTTTTTTATAAATGCGTTTATCTTTGATTATGAAAATTTATGTAATGTCAAAATGATGCATCAAGTATATTTACAGGATATAATTGCAAGTTCACAATTTTCGAACATATATACGCGAGTTAGAACTTGTATATATATATATATATGTATGCAATATGTGAGTTATATATCAACGCATTTATATTCATATAAAAAAAATTATGTTTTCTATTTTCATATTAGATTATTGGAAAGTCTGTCGAAGCTATAAATTTTTTTTAGACTTCTCTAATTTTCTGTGTATTTGAGATAATGTAAGATTTCAACTCTCAGAATCAAATAGTTCATCCTATTTGATGGGTTTTCTCCGAAAGAATTGTATGTCTCACCAGTCTTTTTAATTTTTAATATTTTTATTAAGTTTCATGTAATTTTGTTTTCTCAAATGTTTCTCAGTCAAAATCATTAGCTGAAATGAAAACTTTTAGTATAAGCATAGGTTTGTTTTGAAAAACTAATATTTTGAAAAGGGAGATTTAAACTTAAAAAAATAATAATATAAAACCTCCAGAAAATAAAATTTGTAAAATGTTTCAATTTATAAAACTTAGTTTAATTCTTTCATGGATGGAGGACATGTATATGTATAACTAGTTACCTAACAACAACTAGTTTCAAAGAGATGAAAAATTGAACTCACTTGGTAGCTCCCAATGACATGAATAACAACCATGAGATTAGCAGCAGCAATTAGCCATCCTGGTCTCTTAAGGGCCATAAGCACATTATCCTCAACATCTTGGCCAAATGCCCAATACCCTACCATGGCAACAGGGAAGTAACATAGAGCTGTGATGAAGTAGGCTACCACAGTGCCTTTCCACATTGGATCCTTTGATGGTTTTGTAGAACTTGAAGGGATGGTGGCTTGAATCTCTAGTATCACTCCATGTCCTGCGTAGGCAAATGCTACTTGTCCTAGAGCACCAAAGACCCTAAACATTGAGTCTTCTGGTGAGCTTTTCTTGTATGAATAGGTCACATTGTCAATGGGCCCTCGACTAAGGCAACTCACCCAAGAGATTGTTGAGTAGCTGAGCAAGAAAACCATACAATATATTTAGTTAGGTAGAATACCCATATTAGTCCCTATACTTTTTTTATTTTGCCTTTTTAGTCCTCTTATTTCAATTTAAGCCCTTTTAATCCCTCTACTCCTTGAATGAGTGCAATCAAGTCCCCCATATACACTTTGAACATACCAATTACTAATTGTTATTACTCATATATTCTATAAATCATATAAAAAATAAAGAATTTATATTATTTCTCTGAATTGTGTATATTACAACGATTATTATGGATGAATTGTGTAGTATATTAATTATTTTATGATTAGAACGGTCATATGGGACTTGATTGCACTCATTCAAAGAGTAGAGGGATTGAAAGAGCTTAAACTAAAGTAGGAGGACTATAAAGGCAAAATAAAATAAGTATAGGGACTAACATGAGTATTCTACCATTTAGTTGATACGCTTGAGTTTTTTTTAGTTTGTCACATTATAAATAAATATGCTAATTTACATAATTATATAATCATATTAATATTAATTTACCAAATAAACTAATGTTGACTTTTAATAAAATTATTTTAATAAATTCGTTTCAAATCATATATGGAGAGTAATTAAGAGAGATAATATCAAATTCAGTAAGTGAATCTAGATGCAAATAAACATATAAAATTCATAAAAAAAAATTACTAATACCTCTCCATGTATATATAGATCCATATTTTTAAAATATTTAGTTTGTTAACAAATCAGAGTGCTTGTAATCACATGGTTGATTTTAATTGATGATTTTACCAAGTTCAGAAAAAATTGAATAAAAAAACAACTAGAAAAAGTGAGGATACACAACAAAAATTAAAAATTAAAAATTAAAATAGATTTAAAAATACATAAAAACTTTCCAGAGGATGAAGAAATTCGGTCCAAACACTAATATATATTTTTTTTCCAAAATGAATGTTTTGAAAAACATAGATATAAAAATAAGTAGAAAATTGTATATAAAAGCCATGTTTTCTTCTCACATGAGACAACCCTATTTATAGATATACAATGGCAATGACCGCAAACCAAGAAAGATTTTGTTAAGTTAGATTCGAACAAGAGCACGTACAATATATATATATATATATATTGTATAGTCATGGCTTTACAAGTAGTTAATTAACTAATAATTTATAAACCCAGGTTCTTAAATGTACGCATAGCTACATGCATGCTTAAATTCCACATTATCAAACATAATTAAAAAACATAAAACTAACCTGAGTGACATAACAGCAGCAGCAAAAGACACAGCAGACATGGAATTAAGATCAGGGAGTTGAGAAAGAAAGAACTGGATGGCACCAAAGAAGCAAATCCAATACGATGTGTGCATTGTTGCCAAACTAGGGAAAATAATCTCCATGAATTTCTCCAGACACTTGCCTCCAGTCACCATGTACACTATGTCACAACCTAACTGAACAATCAACTGCTGTGGAACCACAATCCATAATCCGAGCTTCGGCCCGAAAGCATACTGCCCGAGATCACGATACCGATCAAATCGAGTTCCCGGAACACACTCATGGAGTTGTATCATCAACCAGAGAGTGTACAATGTGATGCACCATGATAGAACTAGAGCTAGTGATCCAGGACCCCTGCAATACGTGTACAACAAGCTCTATATTTTATGTGCAAACAAGTGCAACATGGAGTATGTACCTCAACCATTTTTTTTAAATATAATTTTTAAGGACAGTAACAAATATATGATATAGTTCATAGATCAAAAGTGCAGTTTCATCTTAAATTTATTACCATCCTAAGTGAGCCATGGCATAAGGCAAGCTAAGGACTCCGGCTCCAACCATTGCCGTGACATTATGGAATGTCGCATACCACCATTTGGCTCTTCGACTGTTTGCCTGGTTCGAACCATCAGTAACCTGAATTAAGCAGTACAAATTATATACATGAATATATTTTGAAACTATATAGGCAAGGTATATATGTATATATATGAAGGTTAACTATATACTTCCTACACCTTAGGAAGAGGTGATGTAGAAACCATAGCTCAAAGAATATAAGTAGCTAGGCCTTGTATGAGCAAAACAATGCAAGGGAATGAGGGTATTTGTAGTGTTAAGTGAGTGGGTGTCATGATTTAGTTCTCATTGGGAAAAGAAGTTCAAAACTTCTTTTCTTTTCTTTCAAAGCTTTACAAATTAAGTAGGAGAAGAATCTTTCATCTTTCACAGAGGATGCTAGCTTTAGCTTAGCTAAGAGGTGCCTTCACTGGAAAAGAAAAAGCAAACTAAGACTATAAAACACCAACTTTTGGGAAAAGTGAGTTGATGTTCTTCTTCAACTAGATTACCTCTCAAGCATAACCAACCATTTTGAGTGCAAATGATTCCAAAGCTTCAACAGGGAATATTTTGACTCTATCTCACTAAGGAGAAATTAAAAAGCAAGTGATGAGCATTCCATCTTCAATCAAACAATTAGATTTGTAATCTCTCATTATGTTGATGTCTAATCTTTGCTTAGTGGGGAAGTCTGACAAAAAATGATGTTAAATTAAAAAGAGGAATATCTTTTAATATCTTTATATATCTTCATCAAAGACTGTAGTAAATGATTTGGTTGAGAAGGTTCATTATCAGAATGATTATGCTATTGACATAAATAAAGAAGTTGAGGTGGATCATTCATGCATCTTCCTCATAACATATTGAGTATAAAATACAACTTCGCAAACCATGGATGGGTGGAGGCATTTACTTTTAGGCTCTACCTTTCATTCAGGCCCGGTCACATTAATAATCTTGTGGTATTTCTATTGAGACCGGGTCTTTTACCTAGGGTGTTTCTATCATAATCGAAAAAATTTATGAAAACTAATAACCTCTTGACTTATTGGGGTCGAGTCTTTTACATAGGGTGTTTATTTTGGGGAGAACTCAAAATTAAACCCCAAAACCATACAAGGTAAGAGTATGGGTGTGTTGAGATATTAACTTCACACTTGTATATAGACACTTGTCGCTTATTTTTTTTTTTTTTAAAACTAAGTATGAAATAAATATCAAATTAGCTAAATTTTTTATTTATTGAATATTTGACCAGTTTATTAAAAAAAAATAAATCGATTAAACTGAATGGAAAAAAAAAAAATCTTTGATTAGTAAATTTAAGCATATATATATATATATATTAAAAATCTGATAAATTAATATATTATATTATTTTAGTTTTTGAATTTACTCACAAAATCATCTCCACCATCTTCATTTGGTATTTCACTCCCTTGCTTAATTAATGTCTAGCATAATAATATATATATTTAAAAAAAACCGATATAAGTAAAATATTTTAAAACCATTCGTTCAACTTGATTATTTAGTTAACGAAATGGTTTGCAAAAATCCCTTGTACTGCGACATTAAGTTCATTGCATCATGATGATATAGGAATCCAAAATTTTGGGGAGAATATTATAACAACAAATCAAATTAACATTCATGCATCAATCCACTCTGACTAGATGCTTCCCCCTAAACAGTGATTCTTGGCTATATATAAATATATATTATGCATGCTTGAGACACTTAAAAAGCTTCTTTTGAGTGTCACAATAAAGCAAAAGATTCACCGAATTAATGTGAAAAAATAATTGTCTAGGTTCAATGTGCTATATATATATATATATATGTTGCTAACATTGTGGCACATTGATTGACTGTGCTTACCTAAGTTTTCATGGAGTAAATTTTTTAGTGAGTACCTAACTTTAGCTTTATTTCAGTTTGATCACTAACTTTTCAGATTTGTATCGAAATGACCTAAATTTTAATTTTATTTCTCCGTCGGAATAATTAAGGATTTCAGTGGATTTTTGGTGATGCGGACACCGAAAGCATGCGTGGATGCCCTCGTGTCTCACGCCACTCAACCTCGGCCCAACTACCGTGCAAGCCTTTCCCGGTATCCACATCACCAAAAATCCACAAAAATCCCCAATTACCCTAAATTTGGAGAAATGAAACTGAAATTTAATGCCCATTTTGATACAAATCGAAAGTTAGTCTAAACCGAAATAAAAGGCTAAACTGGTGACTCACGAAAAAAATTTACCCAGTCTTCATGTCAAAATGATGCTAGCTATATATATATATTGCTAACATTGTGGCGCATTGATTGACTGTGCTTACCTAAGTCTTCATGTCAAGATATGCTAGATTTATTCAGGGAGATGATGCTAGACTTGTTCATGTTTTGATTTGATTGAATTATTACATTACACTATAACAAAATTATAATTTACAAACAGTATCTAGTCCATTGCTAATTCATTTTAAAAATGGATCAACAGAATTTAATCTATTTCTAATATTTGCAACGGATTTAATTATGTTCCAAAATTTAGAAACGTATTAGCAACAGAATTTAATCTATTTCTAATATTTACAACGGTATAGAATCCGTTGTAAATAAAAATGGATTTAATTTTGCTGCTAATCTGTTTTTGATATTTGTAACGGAATTAAATCCTTTTTTGTTCTGATTTAATTATGTTTTAAATCTATTTTTAAATTTTAAAATGGATTAAAACAGATTTGAGACCATTTATTTGTTTTAAATATTTAAAAAATTATAATCTATTTTTAAATAAATCATATTAAATTTATGGCCATTAATTTAAACATGATCTCATAACTATTGTTCAAAGCTAATGTCATTTTATCATGAATCAAATTTCATTATATTTCATGAACAAAGAGTTTATATAAAATTAATAAAAAAAATACAATGAGAATAAAGCCCTAAATACAAGCATCTCTTGTTAATTTACACAACCAAAGTAACTTCCAAGAATTCCACTTCAAATCACTGATGTAAAACAGTTATCACCTAAAGAAAAAAACATCATAATTAATTACAATACTAAAAATTACTATCATATTAGATGCTTAACAAATACTACTTACCTCAATATGTTCTTTAAGAGAACAAACATGCAATCCAACAATCAAGAACAATCATCTAATCAAGTAGAATGAAATTCTGCTGACGATCCAATTTGATTGTTGCAACAACCAAGAAAATACATGCTCAATTCAAGCATTTGTAAATTAATAACTACAAGCTCAAAAAGCGACACAAAATTACTCATAAAAAAGGTCAATACTTTCACACTATTTAGACTGATGTAGCAGCCTTTGCCCTTGGAGTTGCTCGAGTACCTGCAATCAAAATCAAAACAACAATCACCAATGAATTCACAACAAAATATAAATCAATAGATTTTCACAAGAATCAAATAGACGCAAACATGCCTTCACGAAAGTTGCTCTTAAACCCGAACATGGCGGAGATACCTCATACTCCCAGTCCCCATCGTCTTCTTCCTAATCTCGTTCACGGCCCTAGTTTTCTGATCCAATAAATTTACCAAAAGAAAATCAACAAAAACCAACTAAAATTCATCAAAAATGGGGGAAATGAAAGGAAAATCTAGTTTACTTTTGCAGATGCGTGCGGATGGGTAGCCACAATCATCGTAGCGGCTCTTTTGGGTCTTGTTCCGGTGCTTGCCAAAGCTCCCCGTGTCCTTCCCTTGCAATCATCAAAGCAACAAGGATTAAGGTTAGGGTTGGATCTGGGATCTAGGGTTTTGAGGACATCGATGGAGAAGAGGCGGCTGGAGCTCACCATGAGGCTTTCGTTGCATGCCGAGAAGAAACCATAGCGCTGCGCTGAACCATTATTGCTTATTCTGGTTGTTCTTGTCAATGGGCATGAACGGATGAGGGCTTGGAAGGGTAGGAGAAGAGGAACGACGGCAGGTTGGTGGCCAGGTAAAAGAAAGGGGTAGTTAGGGTTCTCTAATCTGTGCATTTATATTAGGTATAATACACGAATTGATCCCTCTATTTCTCTCTCTTCCTTTTTGATCCCTCTACTCAGAAATACTCTCAAATAGTCCCTTTACTCTTAAAAATTGTCCTACTTAATCCCTTCTACTCTAAAATAAATCAATTATTGACTGTATTTTTAAGAGTAGAGGAACTAGTTGAGAATAGATTAAGGGTAGAGAGACTAAATTGGGTCATTTTCAAAACTATAGGGATTAATTGGGAGCATTTTTGAGTATAGGGATCAAAAGAAAAGAGAGAGAAAAGTAGAAAGACCAATTCGGGTATTATACCTTTATATTATTATGTACATTAAATTGGAAATGAATATATATATAATATTTTAAAAATAATCGGAAACAGATTAAAAATCCGTTATTAAATTTAGAAACAGATTCCTTAATCCGTTTTTGATTGTTTAATAATATATATTTTCCTCTATTTTTTTATATTTTTAAAATTAATCATAGCTCAAAAAATAATTGTATATGTGTATAATTTACATGTATACATATTCAAAATAGTATTTTCAACAAAAAAATAAGTAGAAAAAAGATTTATAAATTCTTAGATTTATTTTAAGTTATAATTATTAATATAGATATATATATATATATTAATAATTTTATAAATATTTATCCAATATTTATGAAATCTTAATCCCATAAATCTATGACATATTTTTAAAAAAAATATTTTAAATCTGTATAAATTTAAGCTATTTATAAATTTTTTAAAAAAGTTTCCAAAATTTAAAATGTTTTTTTAATTTGTATAAACATTAGAAACAGATTTTTATAATATTAATAAATTCGAAACGAATTAATAAATTAGCTTCTAATTTTATTATATATATATATATATTCATATTTATTTATCAATTTTCTTCACTGTACTCATATTACTTAAAATTTCAAAATATATAATTTTTACAAATATATTAATTCCTTTTAAATATAATTTTTATACATTATTATCTCCTTATATCTTTTTAGGATAAAATTATTTGAGAATTTTTTAAATAACTCAGATATATAAACAAGACCAAATAATTTTTTTTAAAGAATTAATATATATATATATATATATAATTTTAATAGATATGATAATAACTAAAATATTAAAAAAGTCATAATAAGTTTCTAAAAAACTTAAAAAATATAAATTTTCTAAATGTATTGATTACTTTGAGATAAAATAAAAAATATTTAATTAAAAAATAAAATTGCCAATGGATCTAGAGATCTGTTTATAATTTTACAAACGACCAAGGATCCGTTTGTAAATTTATCAACGGATCTAGGGATAGGTTGGTAATTTTACAAACGGATGCAAGGATCTGTTTGTAAATTTATCAACGGATCTACGAATCGGTTGATAATTTTACAAACGGAAGCAAGGATCCATTCTTAAGTTTACCGACGGACAAGGGTCCGTTGGTAATTTTACCAACAGTCAAGTATCCGTTTGTAAATTACAAACGGATCCATGTCTATTTTTAAAATTTCTAACGGATACTCGGATCTGTTTGTAAAATTACCAACTGATCCCCGGATCCGTTGGGAAAATTACAAACGGATCCCTAGATCCGTTTGTAAAAGTAAATTTTTGTTATTATGAATTTATAAATCATGCAATATTAATTATAAATCATGAAAATTATAAAAAATACTATTATATGTATTGGTATATGTTATGATTTTATAAATATATATTTCTATATTTAAATTATTTGGAAATTTTTTAAATGACTTACATATATAAATATGTATAATAATTTTTTAAAAAGTTAATATATTTATAAAATCAAGATAGATAAAATAATAACATAAATAAATAAATGATAATAATAATTGTTTCTCGCTAAAATTAACATTCTTATGAATCTATAATAATTACTTTTTCATAAATGATAATTATAATTTTTTTCTCAATTAATATTTCAAATTAATTGTTTCACAGTAAAATTAACTTTCTTAATTTATTGTTAATAATTTTTTTAAAAAAATTTACAAACGAATCCTTCATCCATTGGTAATTTTATAAACGGACAAGGATTCGTTTGTACAATTACCAACGGATGAAGAATCCGTTTGTAACTTTACAAACGGATCCTCGCCGTTGGTGAGAATTACAAACGGATCCCTTGATCCGTTTGTAAAATTACAAACGGATATTTGGATCCGTTTGCAATTTTATTTTTTAATTATATATTTTTATTTTTAAAATTCATTTTACCTAGAAATAATTAGTATATTTAGAAAATTTCTATATTGTAAGTTTTTATTGTATTTATTTGAATTATATATATTAATTCTTTTAAGAAAATTATTCGTCTATTTTATATATCTAAGTCATTTAAAAAACTCTCAAATAATTATTATCCTAAAAAGATATACTTATAAAAGGAGATAATAATCTATAAAAATTATATCTAATAAGAGTTGATAAATCTATAAAAATTATACATTTTAAAATTTTAATTAATAATTGAAATCTAATATTTCATGAGTATAATTAAGAAAATTGATGATTACATAATTTAATAAAAAAATAAATTTAGCAACGGAATGTCTTTCCATTTCTAATTTACCAACAAAATTATGTTCTGTTGCTAATATTAGAAACGGATTTATAATTCGTTACTAATGTACAAACAGATTACAAATCCGTTTGTAATTTACAAACAATTATTATTTTGATTTTAAATGACGTACGTATATATAAATATGTATTATAATTTTTTAAAAAAGCTATGATATTTATAATATAAAATAATAACTTAAATAAATTAATGCTAATAATAATTGTATCTCAATAAAATTAACTTTCTTATAAATTTACAATAATAACTTTCATATAAATGGTTATATTAATTGTTTCTCATCAATTAAATATATAAATATGAATAACAATTTAAAAAAAAATCAAATATAAAATTTGATAAATATATTAACTTTTAAGTTAGAATAATTTTAAAAAATAAAATATATGTAAGTAGCAATGAATGTTATAAATTTGAGCCGTTTCTGAACCAATAACCGGTGTGTAAAACCCTGTCCTGATTTGTGTGTTTGGTGTGACAACACCAAATCTCGAGTTGAGTGCCTGGAAGAAGTGCCTACTCACGAAACCAACACTTGGAATGTGTGCCTGGACGAGGAGTGTTTAGGACTGTGGTGGTGTGACGCATCATAATAAAGTTTGGATTGCCTACTCACGAAATTGCGTTATAGACTTCATGACCTACATTGCTAGAACTTGCCTTTAAATAAAGGCAAGATTGGAGATTTTTCAATCGGGATCGACTTACTTGGATAGTCAGCTAACATGCCACCCAGACGCCAACGAGGATCACCTCCTCTGAGGTATGATAGACTGAGAGTGGAGAGTTATCTCATGGAGGAACAATTGAGGGAAGAAGAAGAAGCTCAAGTCGTTGCTATTGCTGCTGCGGGCGAGCAAAGAGAAGTTCCGGGGGTGTTTCAAGAAATGTCAAGCCTAACACTAACGGACCAACTCAACATGGAATCAGCTAATGAAGAGCAAGTTCAGACTCACGTATTAGTGCCACAGACACACCTTGTGGTCACCATGAGACCAAGAGATTTTAGCACGATTATTGCATCTGAGTTGTGAGATATATATATATGGAACAATACCACATAGAACCACAATACATGCCGCAACTACGTAGAAGGTACAGGGTAACAGGAGAGATGGCAACAACCTATGATGACGCTCATGCAGTTCTTTAATATGGTGCACCAGTTTATCTGAGGAATCAGAGAAGGCGACGCCAGAGATGTTAATTTGAATCTAAGGCTTGTTTTATAAGCAGTTGTCTTGCTGGAAGTACTGCTTGATAGTTGTGTGTGTTTTGCGGTAGTCTTGGCTATTTCTTTATGTGCTTTTCTGTCCAAAACTTGTTATGCCTTTGTGTACTTCAATGATATGCTACTCAACTAGTTTCCAATTGGGTCTGATTAATTGATTCCAAGTAATAATTTTTTTTTCTAAAAAAATACAATCAAATTTTGAAAATATTGGTCTAATATTAATATTCATTAAATACTAATCCTATAAATAAGTATCTCTATGATATATTTTTTAAACACATATTATACATATACATATAAATAAAAGTTATTTATCATTTTATCTAAATCATCTTGAAGAAAAAAATATTTTTTAATAAAAATACAAATTTAGCAACGGAATTTCTTTCCGTTTCTAATTTACTCACAGAATTATATTACGTTGCTAATATTAGAAATGGATTTGTAATCCGTTACTAATGTACAAACGGATTTGTAATCCGTTTGTAAATTAGTAACTAATTAGCAACGGACAAAATTTATGTTTCAAACTTTGAAACGGATGTAAAGTTCGTTTTTAAAATTGAAATAGATAAGTAATCCGTTGTTGATTTGTTGCTATTTAGAAACAGAATAATTCGGTTACTAAATTTCTATTTCTAATTCAGTAGTTTTCCACTTAAGTGGGAAAAAACAAGATAGTGGAAAAAACAAAAGAAAGAAAATATATGGAAAAGACAAAACCAACAAAAAGAGAAGAATGAGATGACAAACGACGAATGGAAATAGAAAAAGCTCAAGAGAAAAAAACATAGAATTAATCTTTTTCATGTAAAGCTGATGTCCGTGTCAAATCAAGATAGTCATGTGATCAGATTTGCCTAATTTGTTAATTGTGAGCATATAACATTTGTTCTTTGCATGCCATGTATAATCAATCGCCACGTGAAATCAAAGTGTATTATGAAATTTGATTTACCAGATTTACTTAGCAAATGATTACTAATGATATTAAATGGTGAAAAAGTAAATCTTTGAGGATGTGTTTGCAAAATGTGTGAAAAACATTGAATATTGAAAAATAGAGGATTTATTTGCAAAATTTATTGAAAAATATAAAAATGTAACAAATGAGCGTTTATTTGCAAAAATGTGTGCAAAAATGTAAAAGAAAAAGAAATACTCAAGGGTTTTTATGCAAAATTTGAAGACAAGTCTAAAAATGGGAAAATTTTATATTTATTCGCAAAATTTGTAGAAAAATATAAAAATATAAGAAATTTGGGCTTGTTTTCAGGATTTGTGGAAAATGTGAAAAGTGAAAAGCTGGTGGTTCATTTGCATAAATTATGAAGATTTGTGAAAAGTAAAGATGTTAGGGTCTAGTGTGCAAAAAATAGCATTAGAAGGGTTAAATTGAAAAACAAAATTAAAAAAAAAAGAAGAGAAATCGGTGATTTTGTTATAAATGTGTGGTATTTTGTAAAATTGCAAGACTTCACCTGTAAGTGTATAATTGAACATATTTTATATTATTTTATACACTTAATTAACATGTATCAGGATGTTTATTTGACTTGTTTCAATTGAGAATAAATAACGGTATGAAATTTGTAGTTAAATTAGATTTTTTATTTTAAATTATTTTATTATATTTTTTTTTGCTAAATATGTAGAATAAGTATCAAGAAAAGAGAATAACATTTAAGTCCCAATAAAAGAGTTAAATTTTAGCAGAAATTAAGGTTGAAAAGCAAAAAGAAGATTCAAATGCATAGTGGAGTAGTTCATCTCCAAATTTAGGATAATTTTATAATGTTTTTTTTTTTAAAGGATAATTTATGGTTGTATTTTAGATATTAAAATTTCAAATTTTATATATTCAAACTTTGAATTTTGTGTATTTTGGTGATATTTATTTATTTTCATATAATATTATATATTTTATTTGCTTGTGTGATAATATTTTTGTTACTAAAAATCTTTCTTGAAAAAATATCTAAAATATAACTTTAAATTTATACTAATAATTTATTATATGAGTGATGAAAATAGTAAACACATGATAAATATTAGTATTGACAAAAACGTTTTGTTACTATTGTATTTTTTTTGTGTCAATAATATTGTCACAATAAAATGGATTGTTGTGATAGCTTATTAGTCACTATTTAGCATTTTTCTGTGTCAAAAAAATTAACACAGTGAAACAAATTATTGAGAGCACTTTATTCTTCATAATTAAAAAATTTTTGTGTCAACAAAATTAACATAAATAAATAAAGCTATTGTAGCCACATCGCTTTGTCACAAATAGTAAATTTGTTAGTGTCGTGAAATTGGTCACAAAATTATGGTGTAGTTGTGACCATTTGTTTAAAATGGTCGCTCTTGTATTAGCATCAGAGATATTTGTGACAGGAGGTGATGACTTCTAAAATTTGCTATTATTACTAATTGTGACTAAAATTATTACTTTTAGTATAACTTTTGTTATCAATAAAAATACAATTTGTTGTAGTGAATGTCACTATATATTTTTAAAAAGTACAATATTTAGTGATTAAAGGGTATTTTTGTAATGATGAAATTCATTATCAACAACAAAAATTTTCGTCATTAAATACATTTGCCGTTTAATTAAATGATAAAAATATAAATGTCACAAGAAAATAAATATTTTGTGACATATATAGTTGTTAAAAAATATGTCACAAATTAATTTTTTGTAATATCACAATTCATTGACAACTATATCATTTGTTATATATCTTTACTGTCACAAACAATTAGTTTTTTCTGACGTATTTGTTATTTGTCATAACATATTTTAGTGGATTTTTTTAATAAATTACATAAATTACATAAAATATTAAAATTTAAATTTTAAATAATGTTTAAATGCAAATCCTTTATAAGAAGTACTATATTATAAGTAACTTGCCAAACGAACCATGGGCTAGCATAGCATGGGGTTATCTCTAGGAGTTTTGTGTGAAGATTACCTCTCGTTCTCCCTTCCAGAGTTGCATAGCATGGGGTTATCCCTAGGAGATCAGTTAAGCAACAGTAACTGGTACAATTCCATACCCTCTTGTCATTTGCTTTGTCGTTTGTCAACTTTTTCAAAAAAAAAAAAACAAAGTAACTTGTCAAATATATCATAAACAAAATTAAATTAATATTGT
Organism: Dioscorea cayenensis subsp. rotundata; assembly: GCF_009730915.1. Taxonomy (NCBI): domain Eukaryota; kingdom Viridiplantae; phylum Streptophyta; class Magnoliopsida; order Dioscoreales; family Dioscoreaceae; genus Dioscorea; species Dioscorea cayenensis. Next base: position 6,535,945 of record NC_052488.1, on the reverse strand, counting down.
CATTGAAAAAGAAAAGTACATTACTACAAATTGTATTTTTAGTGATAACCAAAAGTTATCACTAAAAGCAATAATTTTAATCACAATTAGTAATAGTAGAAAATTTTAGAAGTCGTTACCTCCCATTACAAAAACCTCCGATGCTAATACAAGAGTGACACTTTGGACAAATTATCACAATTACTCCATATATTTGTGACACTAAAAAATTTAGTATCTGTGATAAAAATGATATAGCTATAATAAATTATATTTTTATTGATAATAAAAGTTATCACTAAAAATAGTAATTTAGTCACAATTAGTAATATTAGCAAATTTTAAAAGTCATCACCTCCCTTCATAAATATCTCTGATGCAAGTATAACAGTGACAGTGACAAACTTTAGTATTTGTGATAAAGTGATGTGGCAACAATAAATTTATTTAATTATGTCAATTTTTTTGACACAAAAAAAATCTTAAGAGTGATAAACAAAGTGGTCATAATAGTTCAGTCTATTGTAACAATTTTGTTGACATAAAAAATATGAAATAGTGACAAATACGTGGTAACAATTGTCCATTTTATTGTAATGATTTTGTTGCCACAAAAAAATGCTAAATAGTGATGAATAAGTCATCACTATAGTCCATTTTATAGTGGCAATATTGTTGACACAGAAATATACACAATAGTGATGAATGAGCTCCCACAATAGTCAATTCTATTGCGACAATAGTGTTGTCATAAAAAATACATAAATAGTGACGAATAACCTGCCACGTAAGTCAATTTTATTGCGATAATATTGTTGTTAAAGAAAAATACACAATAGTGATGAATAAGCTGTCACGATAATCTATTTTATTGTGATAATATTGTTGTTAAGAAAAATACACAATAATGACAAATAAACTGTCACGATAGTCTATTTTATTGTGACAACATCATTAATAATTTAGTAATTACATTTGCGTTGGTGATCATTTCGGGTAATAGATTTTGTCAAACAAATTAAACTCATATGCTAAGACAACAATTTCATCACAAAATGCATATTTTAAGTGGCAAAATATTGTCACACTAGCAAACTAAATCTTTAATGTAATTTAAAAATAAAAATCATCCCAATGTACAAATTTTTTGAATATATGAAATTATACTAAAATACCCGAACATTATTATAAATTTATAATAATTCTAAACTACATTCTAAGGTAAATTTGAAGATGAAGTACTCCGCCATGCCTTTAATTACTAGAAAACAAACCAAAAAAGAATCAATTAGTTTGTAAAGTAATAGGATTTTAATTTAGGGCTAACATCTATAATAAAATAACGATAATTGTAAGAAGTGCTAATAACTATTCAAAATTTTATAACTTTGTATACTCACATGACTAGTTGGGACACTTGATTTTCTAACATTGAACATTTAAATTGAAGGCCTTACCCAAATTTATCTATCTTGAAAATAATCTGGAAAGAAATGTTCCTAGAATTAGAAGTTTACAAAGGAAGAAAATAATATGAGAAAAAGGCTAATGATTAATTTGTGATAAGAGCATTATATATAAATTAAGAAAAGTTGAGTTTAATGAATGAATCCAAAATTATATATAACTTACTCTATGACACTCAAAAAGGTATTAAGTGTGAGTCCTCAGTAATGACTGCATCAACAAGCTTATTAATGGACTAAAATGCCATTTGCACATTAGCCTCATAGGGTGCCACAAAATAATCAATGTTTTCCTTCTTCAAAACTTTAATTAATGTTAGTTTTTTAAAAGTAGTTCAAATATACATTATGAATGGAAACACATATAAGGGCAAAAGAAAATTAAGGATAAACCTTAAATATCATCTATATATTAAGCTTTTGACTTAACTAGTATGGTTAAGACTAAGGTTTTACCAATTATGTTTAGTTAGTACAAGGACAAAAGGAGGTCACATACTTTTCATCCTATAATAGAAATCATTTATACAAATCAAATTTTAATTATTACCTGTATTAGCTTCCAAGTAATTGACGGTGTGATATCAATAGCCATTTGAAAGCACTCATGAGCAGCCTCATGCTTAAGTGCCCATTTAAGGTTTCTTTCTTGCCCTGTATTGTTAAAGTTACTAAGATACAAATAATGAAAAATTAGGTGAAAATATCATATTATAAAATTGGACCCCCTTCCCAAAAACCAAACCCAAACAAACTATCAACTTAAGAATTATTAGTTTAAATATTTCCCTACCAGTGCATGTTAAGATTAAGAGAATCTATTGTCACATACCTGCCATATTTGGTTTCTTCATCAATCATCACTAGCAAGGAACCCCCATCAAATACAAGAAGAGGTTTGACACCATGGTTACGTAATTGATTGACTCTATGCATGCAAAAATTAATATGCTTGAAAATTTTAGGGAAAAAAAAAATCATATTAAATAAAAGCATATAAATTGTTAAATTTAAGATTCTTTCCATCCATTAAACATAAACCATATTGTTATGTAACATTCTAGATACGTATAGGGTATGAAAAATAATGACAAATTACCAACTACCAATTACTATTCATCAATTGTTAACTCTAATCATAAATTCAAATTTAATTAAATATAGCACCTGTGAAAACCAATCTAATAGAAGACTGGCTAATATTCATTATTGATAATAAATACTAAAATACATCATTTAATTTTGAGGCATTAATAAGTCAATGTTTCATGAAAGTTAAAACCACAAATGTAATGCCAATAATAATAATAATAATAATAATAATAATAATAATAATAATAATAATAATTTGAATTATCATGTCAATTTCTAATACTAATTAAGAAACTGGAAAAATATTCAAAAATCAAGTAATTATAGTATTTAATAGAGAAAAAATAATAAAAAATTGCCCACAATTTTAATTCAAGTAACAAATATAAAATTTTAATAACAGAAATATTAAAAAAAATAATTTGCACTCAATTAACCAATAGTAAAGCATGTGTAAGCTCTCATTCTTGGGCATAAAAACTTTGACCCTAAGGCTATTTATATATATATATATATATATTAATCTTATCCTCGAAAATCTCCCTTTTCAAACCTTTTTTAGAGCAAACAATTGCCCATCTGCTATTTGTATATATATATATATATATATATTAATCTTATCCTCGAAAATCTCCCTTTTCAAACCTTTTTTAGAGCAAACAATTGCCCATCTCCTAATTGTGGCAATTCTTTGGTTTTTTCCCTTCCATTTTTTATAACATATACAACCCTAATAAATCTTATTATCTCCATGCATACCATCAAACTTTTTAAGATTGATTTATAAAGCACATATAAATATTAATAGTGTAAAACTTAACTAAACTAATACATATTATTAGTAGTACTAATACTTATACTAATATATAAATATGATAAATTTAGTATATTATACATACACTTACTGTTAAATATATAATTAATAAATTTTATAAAATATGAGCATATAACATATATGGTTGATAACTATATATATTATATTAATATAGTATTATAATATGTTATATAATGTATATACCATATAAAACAAATCTAACTAATCACCATGAAACAAAATCAATAATATGTAACTATGTATATATATTGTTTATTAGTGGATTTTATCATGATGTAGTTATTAACCATATAACATTACATGTTAATGATATATTATAATAACCCATGGTTATATATGGTGCATTATTAACATATAATAACCTATGTTTGTATTCTAAATAATATATATTAATATATATTGATTGGCCTTGTTGATTAAAACAAAAATAAAAATTTAAAAATTTTGTAAGGTCCACAACATTAGTGGCAGCATGCGCACTAGTATATAAATATATATATTTATCATGTTTCAAGGAAAAAAAGTAAATGGAACCGGAAGAAGTGAAACAAAAGTTCAATAGTTTAGTCATCATTAAACATAATTGTTTTTTATTTTTCTCTCTCTATCTCCCAAGTGTGGACATAATTGGATTTCAATAACAATAGACTTCTAAAAATAAATTAGATACATATAAAAATTAAAAATAAATAAATTTCAATCAACATAGGTTTCCTTCATAAATAAAAAAAATAATGTTTGTTTAAATTTATCTCATTATTAGGATGTTATAGCAAAGATAATAAAATAGAAAAATAACAACTAAAAAAAATATAAGAATCAAGTAGATCAAATACCTGGAGGTGGGGAGTCCCTTTTAGAGCTCTATGCTACAAGAAAAAGCACCTTTGTGGAGCCACGAATAGGATCAATGGTGACGGTCTGATCCTGCAGGACAATTCTTGAATCCCCATCATCAGATATTCTTATTAATTGAGGAAAAGGTGATTATCAAAAATAGGAATATGTCAAAAAGAGAGAGAGAGAGAGAGCAAGAAATGAATCCGTGAGAGAACAAGAAGACGATGGCATGTAGGAGAATTGGACTAAATTAAAATTTTTTTATCATCTTATTTGATAGATTAAAAAAAAGGTTAAATTAAAATTATATGGATTTAATTTTTTTTAAAAAATTGGGTATTTAATTACGAACAAAGCTCACACATGATTATTAAAATTTAAAGTTAATATTTGAGACCTTGTATTGGGTAAATATATTATAAAAGATGTGGATTTTTGTTTTAAAAGTTGGATAATTACGAAGAAAGCTCACACATGATTTTTAAAAGTTAAAAGTTAATATTTATGACATTGTACTGTATTGGGTAAATATATACAAGATATGGATTTTATTTTTTAAAAATTGGATACTTAATTACCAAGAAAGCCCACACATGATTTGTAAAATATAAAACTTAATATTTAAGACCTTGTCTTGGGAAAATATATTTATATTTTTTTAAAAGGAATAAATATAATTATGAAGGTAGAGAGAAAAGAGGAGATCACGTTATCCAACATTTCACATGATGTGCGGCTGAGATAGCTTTTTATTGTTTAGTCTTGCCCATTTACTTTTAGGCCCATAATAATTATATTATTTAGATGATTAAAATTAGTTGTTTAAATGATAACTTAAAAAATATTTTCTATTTATTAGCTCTTCATTGCTAATGGCATTGTATTTCTAATAAAGTCCTTTTGTTGTTTTAAAACCTTTATGATTTCTCATAATTATGTGGAATGATCTTTAAAATAAAATAATTAATACTTAGTATTTAATTTGTATTGGATAGATATACTTATTTTTTTAGCAAAAATATTTCTAATAAGATGTAACTGATAACATTAACAAAATATATTTATTTGAATTTCAAAATAAAAAAAATAAATTTGATTGTTAGTGGAATTATATTTCTATTAGAAGTCCATTTATTGTCTCAAATTATATTTAGAAGAGAATTGGTACATATCCTCAGCGGGGGGAATTTGCTTCCTCATCCCCATCCCCATTCCCATTCCCATCTCCATTCCTGTGGGGATTCCCATGAGGATTGATTCTCTATTTGCAAACATACATACTATTACATTTTGGAAAATGAAAACTACTCTACATTGATATATACATAAAAATATGATAACATCAAAGCTACACAACATAAAAACATATAAAACCTCTTATATCTAATTTTAATTGTTATTAATTTAAAATAAATAGTTTATGTGATTAGTCCAATTAAATTAAAATTAGAGTTATTTATATCATTACTTAGGCCTTTGAATTTACACACACACACACACACACATATATATATATATATATTATAATTTGGTCGGGATCCCCATCGGGTGGGGAGGGCATTCCCCGCCCCCATCACCGTTTAGAAAACAGGGATGGATTGGCCCCAGTCCCCACCCCCACGGGGGAGGGATTTGGGGAATCCCCGTCCCCATTGGGTCAAGTCCCCGCGGGGATCGGGGATTCTCCGCCTCATTACCACCCCTAATCCTCTTTATATTCTTCTCAAATTTGTGCTTCTTAACAACACTTGATGTTGGATAAAGATATTCGATGATAAATATCAATATATAAGCATTAATATTTTTAAATTCTATTGTAATTAATTTAATTAAATCATAATTAGGTTTAAAACACTATCAAATTTCTGAATTAGGTTGAAAACACTATTACTCTAGGTTATACATTGGGCGTGCCATTTTATAAACTGATAATATATAAAAAAATTATATTTATTTACTTTTTAAAATTTTAAAAATATGATTGTTAGTGGAATTGTATTTCTACTGAAAATCCATTTATTATTTTAAATTATATTTGGTGAGTTGCGTTCTCGTTGTGGACATGCGTTGTACATCATGGGCTAGTAGGTAAGATCAATTAGACAAATTACTAATAAGGCACGACAGTTAGCTTCACCAGCTCATTCCTATAATAAGTTTTGTTTATTTATTTTTATTATAAATTGCTTACATAAGTCATAATCATAGCTTGTGATTAATTAAATTAAATATATTCTAAGCTTTTAATGAGGAAATTTTTAAGTTTTTTTAATTTCATTTATATCCTGATAGTTAGTGCGGAACCAGAAATTGCAAAGAGTGGAGGGCGGAATTTAAAATAAAAAAATTAATTAATAATTTTTTTATTAATTAAAAATTCAAAATAAAATAATAAGCATAATATTTATAGTACAAAATAAAAATACCGCTAAATTAATAATGAACAACTTAGAAATATATAATGTATTAAAGTCTAGTTTATAAAAAGATAAGTATATTACTTGGAGTCTACGGCTAATATCCGAAGATCCATTTCTTGGTGCACAACAACTCTATGTGTCCACGTGTAAGAAACATGATGGGCCCATCTGAATTAAACACGATCCCGATACATGCCAACAAAGGTTCTGTAAAACCTTTCCTGACACATAGCACCATCTTATTCATTATGATGAAAATATCAAATAAACCTCTACATCATCAACTCATAAATATATTTTTTTAAGAAAACAAGTTTTATCTGCAAAGTTTTATAAAAGTGTTTAACATGTAACACCCATGCTTCTTTTATATTCATGGAATAACCAAAAAATAAATATTATCATCATCAAAATTATATAACTTTTATTTTTTATATTTTTAATAAATTAATTTAATAATTTTTTTCCCAATTGGATAAATCTTTAATGCCGACCAAACCTCTCACCTTCCATACACGATGACCTCGTGGAATTACAGGCGAACAAGGAATAGGGGGCATCTGGACAAGGGACATATAGGGGTGGAAGTCGTGGAGGAACCTGGGGGAAGAAGGAAGGGGAATGACTTGGCAGGGAAAGAGGGCATAGGGGGTGAGGGACACGGGGACAAGAAGGGATCCACAGTACAATCCTTTGTATTGTACTTAGGTATTTGTAATATACTGTGCCCTTGTGTTGTACCTATGTGCAAATCAAATGAACCCATTAGTTATCACAATTAATATAAATAATAGGAATAATTAACTTTTTTCAACCCAAAAATCTAATATTTGTGCCAAAATCATAGAGACATAATTAAGTTGTCATTAAAAGTCTTGACTCTTGTAGTGACAACAATATGTTTGGTCACAATTATACATCATTCTCATGAAAGAATTTTTGACACTATTAATGCATTAAAAGTGAAAATTTAATTGTGACACGTACTAAAATTTTACAATTATTAGTGTTATAGTGACAAAAACATAAGTTATCACAATTAATATGACTTTTGTAGTGACAACAATATGTTTGGTCACAATTATAGGTCATTCTCAATGTCTTATATAGAAATTTTCAATATCAAATCTCATATGCATTTAGTGACAAACAATGGACACAAAAAGAATTAATGATACTATTAATACGTTAATTGTGACAACTTAATTGTGTCATGTACGAAATTGTCACAATTATTAGTGTAATAGTGATGAAAACATAAATTATCACAATTAATAAAAATAATAGTGTCACGTAATTTTTTTTTTGCACAAAAAACATAATATTTTTGGGAAAATAATAGAGAGACAAAAAAATTGTCACTAAAAGTGTTAACTTTTGTGGTGACAACAATATCTTTGGTCACAATTAGAAGTCATTCTCATCTAGAGATTTTCAATATCAAATTTTATATGCATTTAGTGACAAACAATGGACACAAAAGAATTTTTTGACACTATTAATACATTGATTATGACGATTTAATTGTGACACGTACTAAATTATCACAGTTATTGGTGTAATAGTGACGAAAACATAAGTTATCACAATTAATATAAATAATAGTATCACTTAACTTTTTTTAATACAAAAAAACCTATTATTTGTGGCAAAAGAATATAGAAACACAATAAAATTGTCACTAAAAGTCTTGACTCTTGTAGTGGTACCACAATTAATATAACTTATACTCATAAACTAACCTCATGGAATAACAAATTTCAATATTGTAAAATGTTTCAATGACATTAAAAACTTAGAATTCTTAAATAATTTATATCAAAATAGATAACTAATTGTAGCTTCCATTGGTATTAATTGTTGTAGAGCTTGCCTCAATAAGACTTGAAATAAAAGTTTTTAAAAATTAATAAATATTAATTTATAAGAAGAGTAAATTAACTAAAGTAAAGTTCAAGATATAATTTTAGATATATGCAACACAAAAATTAATAATAGACATGATGCACTCTCTACAATTGTAAAGATCGTAACAAGTAATAAAATGGTATCCTGCGAAGGGTAGGGTTGTTGAACCACAGGGACTAAACTTCTAGTACTAATTGCTCCTCTAGTGTCTAGTAGGTAAAGAAATGGTTGATAAGAAGAACCACTAAACAAGATAAAAGATAAAAAGGATGGAGTTATCAGGCAGACTAGGATCAAGTTTTCAACAACAAGGAAGCAATGACCCTGGATAATCCCAATATGCTATAGTGTACTAACTTATTTTTAATGTCTACCAGGTACATCTTAAGATCCTTGTGGGTGCTCAAAAGTAATGTTGCATCTACGACCATCAAATATGCCAAGTTTTGCAACTACACAAGGCAATTGCAACTACAATAATTCATGTGAGCCAAGTTTTACATAAACAATTATGTAAATCAAACACGCTAAGTTATGAAAACACATGAATAAACATAAGAACAAATCAGAAGTCTGTAGACATTAAAAACAAGCAGTCAAAGTACACCAAGCAATATAGTTCAACATCTCAGGGCACCGTGGAACGGTTAGCCCCTCATGATTTTATACAATGAAGAAGAATAAATTAATGTATTAAGGCGAGAAATCATGACTTCCCATTTTTAACAAAATCTTCTTAGTTGAGCTTCAAAAGCTTTATGGATGAGCTAACTCCACTTCCCTTGTGCCTCCAACTCGACCTTGATCTCCTTAGACGGTGTGGTGAAGCTTGATCATCATCCTCATCAGCGCTCTCCAAGTGGAGAAGAAAACCTCCAAACAAAAGATTTCAATAAACCCTTGATCTGGGAGTTAAAAAAGGGATTTTTGGGCTCAACTTGTGCATAGACCGTGCTCTTTTGTGGGACTTCTGAGTGAATCGGCTAAGTGTCTTCTAGTGAAAATCACGAAAAGAGCACAACCGTGCTCTCCCAGTGCTTCACTTGAGGAGGACTGTGCAAGGGGCACGCTGACCGCACTTCCCCTATAAACAGATGGTGCTTTAATTCAGTGAATATCACGGGGAAGGAGCATGACCGTGCTTCCTTTGGAAGCACCCCCATGCTTGGTTAGCTGCTCAGGCTTCTTCATACAACAATAATCACGGGGATAGAGCATGAAAGTGCTCTGCTCGTCCTTGGCTAGGACACTTAGTAAAATATGTACTCTTTGGTTGTTTTTGTCCCGATTTTACTTCTAATTGCTTTGAACTCTAAAATCCTGCACTATGAACAAATATACCCAGAATAGTATTGTATATATATATATCCAAAATGTGCTAAAAGACAAGCAAAATCATGAATTGGGAGTATGTAAAACACGATATGAATTGCAGTCATTAAGACACAATAGATAATATGTGAATATTAATTAACTTATGGCCAGTGCTAATCTAACAACCATCATATTTACAACAATGTTTCATTATATAATAATAATGAAGAACAATACATAACTAAATCAAAAGAACACGGGAATCACTATTGGTGGAAAGCCTTTGAAAAAGAAAATGGATCTCTTCTCTAGCTGAAGACCTTAAAGTAATGGTTAAAGTTGATGTCAATATTCTCCCAATTAAAATAGTCGATTGAATATTCCCATCCCTACCGAACCAATATCACTGAAAACCCAAAAAAAATGGAAGCAAATCAAGCGATTTAAAGAACAAGATCAACAAAATTGGATCAAAATTTTATGAAACAAGTATTATAGTATGGGGAAGCAAATATAACTACTTAGAGATTCACAAAAACTTCAATGGAGCAAGTACCCACAAAAAATAAATAAATAAATAAATAAATAAATAAATAAAAAATAACAAAACTCCACTTAAACTTAATAACAAAGAAATGGACCAAAGAGGCAGTGGTGACATGATCGGAGATATGAGGCAAGAGAGAAAGGCTCTAGCAACGACAAGAGAGTAAGAAGGATTGAGAAAGAATTGAAATTAGAAAAGAAATTTGTTTGGGATTTCGGCTTTTTATCACTTTATAAAATTTAAATTAAATTTAGATGAATTAAATATTTTTTTTAAATTTTCAGAAATATCTTTTTATTGAATTAAAATTTTGTTAAGCATTAGTTAAAATTATATCTAAAACATTTTAGAAACTAAATCTTTTTTTTTTTTTTATAAAACCTCATGTTAAAATAAAATTCATAATTATTTTTTAAAAACTTATAAATAGATTTAATTCAACAAAGCTTGAAATTTTAATTGTGATTGTAAAAATATTTATAGGATTTCTTATATTGAATTATTTTTTAAGGATAACCTTCAATCTGTATTAAAATTCTTTGATATCTATAGAAAGTTACTCCAATAATCTAAACCCAAAATGCTTTTAATTCCCCTTTCTTCCAGCTTTTAGAATTTATCCATATCAATAAAAAAAAATATATTAGTTCCATAACTTAAAAAAAAAATATCTAACCCATAGGAGTTTGATTAACTCTTATAATTTTATATTGATAGTAATATTTATAGGAGTGTCAATGTAAAATATTTCTAATAAGGGCCCATTTGGTGGGCATGATAGTATAAGGACAGATAGGATATGAGAATTCAATAGGAGTAAGAAAGGATATGAGAATGATAAGTTCATAGCCTGTCCTTTGTTTGATATGCACTGGATAAGCTATTAGATAACATTTTTTATCCTAAAAGTGGACCAGATAATGACCGGATATAATATGAATGGTATGTAAATAGAAAAAATTACCCTTTATAATTTAATTATATATTCTTTTGTTAAAATAGAAATTTTTTTATCTTTTTATTAATGATTTACTTATAGGTATATTTATGAGTTTCTGTTAAATTATTAAAAAATCTCTAAATAATGCCCACAAATATATAAATCACAATATCACTAACTTGCAAAAATTGTAGTTCATACCTATTTTCTTGGAGAAAATTATACACAAAGTCATTAATATGGTATAAAGCTAGAGTAATAAACTCATTAATAAAAAATAAAGTCCTCTAAGTCATTGCTACAAATAAAATGAAATTAACTAAGTAACACTTTTATCAACATAGACATAGTTTTGTAATTAGTGTCAGAAACAAAGTTTATCTAATTAATAACAAAGTCTTCGTCTTAAAACAAAATGGATAATCTTTATATTAATAAATATCTATAATAATGACTTCACAAATGCAATACGATCACCATCATCACAACCCCAAAATATATGCAATAAGTGGGGCATAGCTAATATCATTTCCGCTACAACGAAGTGCTCTTGATCTGTTAAATTCATTGTCTTCAGTTCATTCATGCGGCTCCTCAAATCATCAAACACATCTTTTTCAACTCCAAGGTGATTAGCAACTTGCTCCTATCATTTTGTGCTAGATTCTAGCCACTTATTAAAACTCTTTCCCAATTCAGATATGATGTTAGCAAGAATATTTGCTCCTCTAATGTTTTTTTCTTGATTGACCTTCCACATGATCATGTTTTCTTCTAGATTATGATTAGTTGATAGATGTTAATTGGGTGGAATCTACTCTATCATCATCATCATCATTTTGTTTTACTTCTTCATGATCTAGTTTCTCAATAACATCAATAGGGTAAATGACTACTTTACCAATATCACGGTCCTTTCCAAAAGCATAAGCAAGCTTATCAAAAAGTGTGATTGGTGTATTCTTGTAACCCTTTGTGCTTAGATGATTCTATAAAGAATACAAAATGAGTTTTTTTAATTTATCAAAAAAAAAAATAATAAAACAAAAGAAGTTGAAATTAACTAAGTAAAAAATAAACACCAATTGGAATATAATCAACCAACACAATGTCACTATCTATTGTATAATTTATTTTTCTTATCATCCCAACTAAAACCTCTTTGATTTAGCATATCATAAACTATATTATAAACTACCCTTAATCTTTTCATTGCAGACTCAATGTGGGATGTCACCTTAATTCCACAAATAGAAAATTTTTGCTTCATCTTTATCTTAACCATTTTCAACGTATTTGTTTTGAATATCCCATTATCAAGTCTTTGATTTTCATTCACAGCTTCAATCAAAATATTAAGAAGTGCTTCATCCTCCTCATTGGACCATTGCCTACAACTTCTCTCTTTTTTTTTAACACTTTCCCAAAGAGTGCTCGCTGATTCTATTCTTAACTCATTACCAAATAATAAACCAAATATGTAACTAAATAAAAAAGGATTCATAACATAACCAGAAATAATGAATTTATTGATGCTTCAAAATGTAATATAGATGTTCCAAAATAAATCAAAGAAATAAAATAATTATTCAAATTGCAAAATATAAGATAGAACTAAAAATAAATAACTAGTAATACAATAGTCAACATCTACGTCTATTATCAAGAAATTCATTCCACATTCAGTTAGGCAGACAACTTATTACTTGTTTCAATTGTATTAATATGATCATCATCACCAAGTGCCACATCCGCATTGTGACATTGAACTTCTCATTTACCAAATAATAAACCAAAATTGTAACTAAATAAAAAAGGATTCATAACATAACCAAGAAATAATGAATTTCTTGATGTTTCAAAATGTAATATAGATGTTCCAAAATAAATCAAAGAAATAAAATAATTATTCAAATCACAAAATATATGATAGAACTAAAAATAAATAACTAGGAATACAATAGTCAACATCTATGTCTATTAGCAAGAAATTCATTCCACATTTGTGTTAAGTAGACAACCTATTACTTGTTTCAATTATATTAATATGATCACCTTCACCAAGTGCCACATCCTCATTGTGAAATTGAGCTTCTCATTCTGCATCTAATTGTGCTTTCATTGGATCAGTAGGCATTTCCCTTCTAATAAAACTATGTAAAAAACAACAAGCAATTATAATGCGGTTTTGGATCTTGATTGGGTAAAAAGATCGACTTCTAAGAACATCCCAACCCATTTTTAATATTCCAAAAGTTCTTTTTGTTACATTTCTTGCCATATAGTGTCTCATATTGAAGAGCTCTTCTTTGCATATAGGTGTATACAAGATAGTTAGACCTGGCAAGGGCATTACCCTGGCCAAGCCTAGGGGTCAGGGGTTGATGGGTTCGACCGGGTCAAACTGGGGTTAATAATAAAATATTAAAAAAAATATTATAATAATTAATAATGATAAAAAATAATATAACTTATATTTTAATAATTAAAAAACAAAATCAGTTAAATATGATATTTATAATTTTAATTTTATATCTTTCTTTTATCTTTAAAATATATGAAATATAATTAAATTTAATATTTTAAATTTTAGTTTTATATATATTGATTTTTTTTAAAATATAAATATTTTAAAAAATCTAATAACTCTTCTTTCAAGTGCCAAGACACCCATAACCTCTTGGGACTCAAAAATAAAAAAACAAAAATGCACAAACACTTTAGAGGGGGCACAGGCGGGTTAATCGGGCCTGGCGGGCGCAACCCAGTGGGTTTGGATCGGGTTTTAACCGACCCGTAACCTACCCGGGTAATAATATTTGGGAAAAAAAAAGTCTTGCATTAAATTCATTGATCTATTTAATTAAGTTGTTTATATATTTTTTTCATGTGATAAATAAATGGCTATGTAGTTCTCTAATTTTTTATTGGAGTTGTCACATGCTCACTTATTTATCTACTTAAATTTTAACTTTGGTCTCAAATTTTGAGACATTGTTATTTTTGTGCTCATTACGTTTGTCAATATCCCTAGTTCCATTACTTCTTGTATATGTTTCTTGTTATTGAACTAAAGCATGTTTCCAATCACTTATGTAAACTACAGTTTAATGTTTAAGGATAACAATTAAGAATTTGTTATGTCCAACTTGTTTTTACTTAATATTAAATATATTTTAATATTTTATTGCTGGGGAAAAATGCACAAATATATTTTTTATAAATAATTATGTCCAACTATATATACATGTATATGTATGTATAATAAATAATCACTAATAAACATTGGATGAGCTAGTTAGAGCATCAAAATAAATGCGCAGAGGTTGCATGTTCAAACTTGCATGGATTCTATTTTTTTTACATATTATTTAAAAATAAAAAATTGTCAACCCACCGGGTAGGACCCGGGTGACACGGCGGGTTGCCGGGTTAGAAAAACTCAACTCGTAATTGGAGCCACTACAGTGCGGCCCGATTACGGGTTGTCAGCTCAGTTTGCCGGTCAGCTGATCAGGCGAGTTTTGCCGAGCTAGGCCAAATGTCAACCAGTGCCCTCCTCTACACACACACACACACACACACACACACACACTCTCTCTCTCTCTCTCTCTCTCTCTCTCTCTCTCTCTCTCTCTTGCATCTCCCACTCACCGTCTCCCCTCGCATCTCCCTCTAGCCTCAGCTCTCTTGCTTTTCCTTCACTTCCTTACGCCATCGCCCTCACTTTCTCTTGCAGCAATTCACTCCATATTTTTTTAATTAATTTTCTGACCCGGTCAATGGGTTCCCAAGTAAACCGGCCAGGTCATTATCGGACCGGCCAAATCACAAAGTTAATACCGGTTTTTTTTACATCTGGTTCAAAGTGGCATGCCTCGACCAACCACATGGCCGGTTTTCGGTTTTCCCCATTGAACTGGCTGGGTTGGTCCGGGTCTTACCCTTGTCTCCATTCACTACGATGATACCCATAGCCTCTATGGTAGTGTTTGTTTTGGTGTATTTGGAGTTACATGTAACTCCAAATACACCAAATATCAAAATCCATTGTTTGTTTACAGGGATTTCATTTTACTGAGGTATTTGCAAATGCTTTTAAGATGTACAGATGAAGGATTTGGTTTTACGGCCAATTTGGCCGTAAAACCAAATCCTTCATCTGAGAATCTCTCATCTGATTCACAAGGGAGAAATTCATGAGCTTGAGTGACTGCGCCCCACCACAGGCCTCTATCACCGACTGCTATACTAAGATGTTTTCTGCCGACGAGATCGTCACTTGTGGCCGAGTGATTACTTCAAACACCACCCACCAGTGCTCAGAGGAGCGACAACAACATAACGGCGTTTTTCCAGGAACGACAACCGTTGTTCAAATCAATGGATGAGATTGGTTGCGTCTTTGAAATCTCCGGTAACTGAAGAGAGAGAGAAATGAAACTGAAGCGTGGTTTGTCTCGGGGGTGAGAATGCCAAAATCAAAGATGGAGATGAACAAAAAAACGGTGTTGAAGATGGGCAAGATCAGGATAAGATTATGATAAGATGATTTAAATTTTTTTTGAAAAAATATTTATTTTTTGAAAAAATATTTGTAATAATAATTAAAAAATAATTAAAACAACTAATAATTAAGAGATAGTTGAACTTATAATTTTTAAAAAATTATGCTAATATGTCTAGTAATTAATTTTACAATAAAATTTGTTTAATAATCTATTAATTTTAGATTTAAAAACTTAATTTAGTTTTATCATATATTTAAAATATATTATGGTAAATTGGTAACTTCACCTACATTAACAAATTCCTCAAACAAAATATAAAATTCTATAATACAGCATCTCCAATTACATCCAACCAAACATCATATTTGATTCCACTGTATTTTAAACTCCAAGTATTTACGGTTACATTGTAACTGAAAATCCTATGTATTTACAATTACATCCAACCAAACACCACCTATATGGAGCAAGAAATCCTTCATAATTTGCATATCCAGCATCCACAAGATAATAATACCCTGTAAAAAATTATTATAATTTAATAGGCTTCTAATTTATTATTCATTAATTAAAATTAGGGTATAATACCCTAATTGGTCCCTCTACTTTTCTTTCTCTTCCCTTTTGGTCCTTCTACTCAGAAATGCTCTCGACTAGTCACTCTACTTTTGAAAATGTGCCAACTTAGTTAGAAGAGCTTTCAACTAGTCCCTCTACTTTTAAAAATGGCCCAACTAGAGGGACCAAGTGGGTGCATTTTTAAAAGTAGAGGGACTAGTTGGGAGCATTTCTAACTAAGTGGGCACATTTCAAAAGTAGAGAGACTAGTCGGGAGCATTTCTGAGTAGAAGGACCAAAAGAGAAGAGAGAGAAAAATATCGGGATTATTTTAGTGATTATACCATTAAAATTATAATTGTTGTACCACTTAAATTTTTTTACCTGAAGGAAATATTAAACCATTACTCCTAGAAATGACATTTGATGATATCCTTGATTCTGATGTTGATCTTCCCCATCATGGATTAATGAGGGTAAATTATGAGTTTTCATCATAATATATATATATATATATAAAAGAAAATAAAATGATTGGTACCGAGGATAGTCTCTTTATTATAGTTAGAATACCCATTCTAATATTTTATTTGTCAGCAGAAAGCTCTTTTATTATTTGTTTTTGAAAAAATTTGTCATATTTGGACGTTGATGTTACATTAAATATTATTAAAATAATATTAAAAAATTAATAAAAATTCTAAAAAATTAAGATATTATTAAAAATATCAAAATATTTAACCAAAATAATAATTTAGTAAAATGACAATTTAAAAAAAGTACTTTTTATGTTTATATTTATTTATTTATTTTATTAAATAATTTCTCCAATTATACAATAATAGGATATATATATAGGGTAAATTTTTCATGTGGTCACCGTGTTATGCCCGATTTTTATTTTGGTCATTATATTTCAATTTGTATCTTTTTAATCATTAGGTATTGATTTGTTTTCATTGGGAGGTCACTTGAGGGTTTCCGGCCAATTTTCATTGACATGGCAGCCGGAAATGCCATGTCACATTATTTTAATGCGCCCTTCCATCCTAGCTGGAGAGAACACATCATCCCGATGCTGACTTGGCTTACTTGATCCAAGTCAGCGTCCCCATCAACGTCTCCACCGTTTTCCTCGCCACCAAGTTCCTCACACATCTAAACCTCGACCTTCCCTGCTCTTGCAATGACTTCTTCGGCCTCCCTCACCCGCAGGCTACTCATTGCCTTCAAGGTTTCCTCACCCACTGTCCAGCTAACAAGACCCCCTTCGATTTCATCTTCAATGATTGTTGTGAGACCACCTTTGTAGTTTTGATGTGAAGTTCGTTACAGAAACCACCTCTAGGTTGCTGGAGATGCACGAGGTAGAGCTTTCCCAATCGGTTTCAAATGGAAGGCTGACATTTCCCAGCCTTGGCTTCGAGTTATAAAGCTCATCGCCTCGCTATCCTTTTTGCGACGTCGACGAAGGACCTTTGCTCCATGATCAGCACCATCGTCCAGATCTAAACTTCTGGACAGCGAAGCCAGCTGGGTATCTCTGATGGTTGTTTATATCTGCAGATTTCACTACCAGTCCTAAGGATCATCTTCATGGTGAGTATCAAATTCTTCAGTTTTGTCATTCTTGTTTGATTTCTTAGTTTTATTGAGTGTTAATCAATAACTTGTACTTATAAATTATGGGAAAAAAAATTAGGTAATTGTACTGATTCTTTAGTTAAAAAAGATTGTGGGATTGCTAATAAGGATGTGGATGTATTTCAGCTTAGTGAAGTAAAAGTGATTAAGAAGTTGGAGAAAGCATTAGAGGAGGAGCAGAGTGCATATACTGCTCTTTATCTTGAATTGGAGAAAGAAAGAAGTGTTGATGTCAATTCTGCAAATGAGGCCATGGCTATGATACTGAGGTTGCAGGAGGAGAAAACATTAACAACTTTGGCTTGTGGATATGTCGTCCATTGATCTTTAAACTACAGTGTCAAGCTCTCCAACCTACAGAAAATCAACCTCGGCTTTCCGATGCAAGTTCTAGACTCTTTTACCCTTCTCTCCTAGGCTTCCTTGACAACTTGTGGATAAACCCTCCAAATAGCGCAGATCACCGGTGTTCTTCTTTTCCATTTCTTGGTTGCGATTTGGAAGCTGAGGAAGAAGGAGGATGAGTAATTGGAAGTTGATGAGGATGCTGACTTGGATTAAGTAAGCTGAGTTAGCATCGGGCTAATGTGTTCTCTCCAGTTAGAATAGGATAAAACCTTAAAATAGTGTGACATGGCATTTCCGGCTGCCACGTCATTTAAATTGGCCGGAAACCCCCAAGTGACCTTCCAGTGAAAACAAATCAATATCCAATGATCAAAAAGATACAAATTGAAACATAATGACCAAAATGAAAATTGACCATAACACGGTGACCACATGAAAAATTTACCCAATATATATAATATTTGATTTATGTTACTAATTTCATAACTATCCATTGTATTAAGGGAAAATCTCCTGGATTAGATAAGGTAATTATTATATAAATATCAAAACTTAATTATGATAAATAAGTTAGAATATAGGTTCTTTTCTTCTATATAAGTATAATTAGAAAAATCATTTAATAATATATATATATATATATATATAAGCATAATAATCACTCCTTTTAAATTGGCATTTTACTAAATTATTATTTTATGTTAAATTTTTTGAAATTTCTAATAGTGTGTAATTTTTAAATTTTTAATAATTTTGTAATATTTTAATATTATTTTAATAATATTTAATGCCACATTAAGGTCTCTAATAGAAAACTTGACGGATATCAGAAGGGACTAACTTTTTTTTCAAACGAATAATAGAGGAACAAAATGGGAATTCTAACTATAATAACTAGAGAGACTATTCTGGGTATCATACTAAATGGTTGTGATTGTATCAAGGGATTATTGGAAAACAGGCTTTTATAAAGGTCTTCCTAAATTTTAATTCATTTACAAACTCATTGAAATACTAGGCCTTTTGCTTACATATTCTATTTATTATTTGTTTTGGCTAGGCTGACACAACATATTATCCAATTTAAATTATCCATCTTTTGGTGAGAACTTGTCCAGGATGTAAACTATTAAAAGAATAAATAAATTAATTAATGCTTAAAAAAATCAAACTTTAAATAGCAAAATTAAAAAAAAGAATGTCTAAGTAGTCAAAGTCTGTGCACTAAAAAAATAAAAATGAAAATTATAACTGTTTAGATACAAGCAACTTTTTCCGTTTCTAAACTAGAGATGGTTTCAAAACAGAATGTTTCGGTTCCTTAAATCCTCACTAATTTAATTAGCAATGGAAGTGTAAAAATCTGTTTCAGAATTTAGAAACTAATTACAAATAGAATTATACATGTAAATGGGAATTTTTTTTTAATGTTTATAATCAGCTCTTAAGAGTTAAAAAAAAAAAATCATTTTCCAATCCGTTTCTAAATTAAAAAAATTACAAAAAATAAATTATATTTTGAAATGGATTAGTTTGTTTCTAAATTTATATCATAGAAAAAAAATAATAAAATAACAACTGTATTTCAATAATTCTTATAGATTACAATTGTTGCAACAAAATTTTTGAACTAAATGTATAAACATATAATAATTTCATTAATTTTGTTCATACATATCTATTCAATACGAAATAATGAAAAAGTAACAAATTAAACTACATGTTGTCTAAATGATCAACATCATGATCAATCATCAATAAAGTGTTGTGCATCTTGATTGGTAAACTGTGAGCGCCAAAAGATTCTCGTCTTAAGATGCACCATCATGTCTTAGAAAACATCCAACTTCTTTCCGCATTCAATTTAAATAATAGTTGTGTTTATGAAGGAACAAAAATGAACCATGACACAATATAAACCATGAGTTAGTATTTGTACATTAAGCATTGATCATTTTCATACAATAAAAGAAAGACATTGCTGGAAAAAAAACCTAGCCATTTATGTGAAAGACATTTGAATGAAAAAGGCCAATTTGTATCAAGATCTGAGACTTGTAACGTTTATGCTAGTTTTACACAAAACTATAGTATAGTTAGCTATAGGCACAAATATAATTAAGGTACAATCGATTAGTTCACTTGACTTATCACAATAATACACTGTCGAGCTGATCTAAATCAACACAGATTCTAATGTTTGACATTGTCCATATATATATATATATATATATATATCTCACAGCATGCATGTCTCAAGCTGAGTCCTAAAAAAACCTGTCCCATTGGAAGTCCTTCAAGTGACACATAAACAACACTTCCAGTCATTACAACAAGCACTAAATTAAGCTTGTTGCGAAAATTGCAATCTTTCCTAAAATGCTGATAAGGTGAAGCATACCTAAAATGAGGTAGAAAAAAAGGCAAATTTGATTACAAAAAGTCCATGTTCTGCAATATATATAGCTTAAAAAAAACTCAACTCATGACACCATTACAAGTTATATCACAAATTCAAACAAATGTTGTTAACTTCTGAATCAGAGAAGCCATGCAAATGGAATTAGGATAACCAGGAAGTAGTCCCGATCTCACCTAACATGTTACCTAAGGCTCACAATTGAAAGTCAATCTGTGTATTTTTTTTCATTTCAATAAGCATGTGAATCATCCATATAGATAAATAGAAAGTATATAAACTTTAAATCAGTCACAATCCAAAGATTGTAACAATGGACAAGCATAAGCATAGAATCAAAAGCACAGTACCAAAAGAATACCTGATAGAAGGTGACAGAAATTAGAAGCCATGAATCACCATGAGAGCTAGTCCCTGCATTGCATCCCATCTTTAGAGAACTAGATGAGAAGTCCACCATCTAATCTTAAATCTAACCTTTCAACTTAAGTAAACTAAGTATAAAAATTAATATAATCAAAAGAATACATGATCAAAACACAAAGAAAACTATGAAAATGTTAGTTTGAATTCTATTCTGAATTAACTTGGTGATGATATTAATCCAATATGAATTCAAACTGAACAAAATGGTCAATGACTTTATTTAACGGAATCTTAAGTTAACTCTAATTGGCACTTTGGATAATGATCTACTTAAATTTTTAAATTTTTAAGTGGAGTTAATCCTTTGATGGTAAGGATTATATATATATATAGTATAATACCAAGGGTCCCAAATCTAACGTTCTCGAGAATACCCAGCCCTATCGACGGGAGAGAACATGATAGATTGGAAGAGCCCTTGGTTTCTTTAAATGCGGATCTTAGTCCTTGTGTTTGTCCTGTATGATTTGCTATGGTTGAAGGAAAGTGACCCTGCTTCATCTATCTATTAATTGTTTAATTAATATGACATAATAGATGTCTTACTCTGGTTTTATAATACGACATATTTAGATGCTTAGATGTTATATGACGTACTCTGATTAATCCCTAACATTTGGTACCAGAGCCCTATTTAAGCTCTGCCTAGCATAGATCATTATTTTATGATCATATTTGACGATCTATTTTAATTGATAGATATTTTATGACCATGACTATTAGTTGTAATCATATGTAGGCATTTATATCTTTGTTTATAGATTAAACATATTTTATGATTACATGATGTTTTCTTTCTTTATGACCATATTTGGGTATTTGTTTTTAGTTTATATATTTTGGATATAAACAAATGATTGTTTTAATTTTGCAAATAATTTTGCATAAGGAGTTACATTGGTTATTAGGCTGAAACTTAAATCCATCTTGGACCAAATATACAACCATGTGTTACTGTGCCGGCTGCACGATGCCGGCCAGATTATCATTGGGCAGTGCGTGGGTCAAGGTTAGATAGCACGTGAACTGCCGCTTGGAAGCACCCAACCATGTGCGTGCTGCACCTACGCAATGCACAGGCATGTGTGGCTACACATCATTATGCAGAGAAATTCAAAGGGAAAAGGATTGAAAAACTCTCACAGAAGATAGGGAAAAACAAGAAAGAGTTTGAATAATTCAATAATCTCAATTAACATGAATGCACTTTAGATAATTACAATCCCTTATAGATCTCACTTGGACAGTTCAAATTAGAACTCACATATGAGGCCCAAACTCAAAGCTAATCTAATGGTCCACATTTAACCCATTACAATGGACTAAACCCAACCACATTAACCCCTTTACAATGAACCAACAACTACTTAACAGACAATTGGCCATGTGTCCAACATATCTACTATGTTACCCTTTGATTGGTCCACACCCTTACAAATAACTTCCATTCAAATCCTAACTAACTTCTCTACTACTTAGCACCAAAGAACACAAACCAAAAACATAGCTCCCCATATCTACTCTTTTATAGCTTTTCTATGGTAGATGCTTCAACAAAAAACTCCTCTAACTATCAATGCTCACAATAACGTTTCTTCTTTATCGCCACCCAATACTTCACCACATAACACACATGTGGGCTCAGCATTGCCTATCCTATTGCTCTCCATGTGAATGCGTGGTGTGTGCGGGCTTTGGCTACGCCCATGCACGATCGCAATTGCAAAACACACAGGCCTTGCCAGCACAGGTGCTGCACAGGCCGCACAGGTGCAGAGCTGGTTGCTTGTTGTTGCGCTTCAAGCTAGCACTGCATTGCTCATAGGAGCAGGCGGCCTATGCTGTGAGGGTGAGGTCTCCTGCCAAGGTGGAGCCTATTGCAAGTCGTAACAGTGATAATGCTCGACCGTGCATGCCGCTGGCCTTGCGCAGCCTTGCCGATAGCGGCGACCAAGTCAGGCCTTATCCTACCAGGGGCGGCGGCCATGTTTCAGTGACTTGCCGCCGGTGAGGTTAGGGGAAAAACCTTAGCATTGAGTTTTGACATGTCCGAATATGCGTGTGTGTACCATAAGTGCACGGGTGTTGAAGTAATAAAATACCTAGTGAGTCGGGTAGTTGAATCCAAATGGAACAGGGCTACTAGTACTAACTTCTTTTTTGCTTTCTAGCCTAATGATAAATGGAAAGGTGTGGTGATCTAATGTGGGAAGAAATAAATACTGGAGACGAATATGCAAGGGTAAAATGGAAAGAGATCTCAATCAATAAAGATGAGGTACCCGGGCAATGCTCCCCTTAAGATCTAACATGAAGTTCAAGATTTGCTAAATGCTTCTAAACTGAGTCTAATGAGTCGAGGCAATCCAAGAACAACCGGTCCTTGTCTCCAAGCAACCGGTACTGGTCCCCTACAAGATCCCGGTGGAGAAATCGTTCAATCTCAGCACCTCACATCCCATATGACCACAATAAGCTCTAGGGATACCTAAGAGTGAAACCGATTCCTAAAGATAGATCCAACCCTAATTCCTAGCGAAGGATCCCTAACCCCCTACAAGGTCCCGGTGGAGAAATTTCTCAATCTCACGCCTTACATAAGATATAAATACGGAGATAGAAAACACTCAATCAGAAGGGAAAGGGGACGCTCCACTATCTCATGACTCATCCTCTCAACCCTCTTTAACTTTGAAGTTCTAACTTAATGGAGACCTCTCACATCAAAGTAACAAATCATGCACTGTAGATCAATCACAAAGATCAATAACACATGAAAGCAATGAAATCACAAGGTTAAAACTCAAATCAACTCGGATTAACTAGAAACATAAAGCATATCAATATAAAAGAATAGATGTTAGGGTTCACATACCCAAGTACCTACTAGGGTTTAGCCCTCCATGGTCCTAGTTACAATAAAAAGCAACAAAAGCCATAGAGAAAACACCCTTGAATTTGTGATGATTGGCCTTGATGGGTTGTTCAACGTCTTGAAGGATTCCTCTCTGAAGCTAGGTCGCCGGTGGCTTCCCAAGTGCTATAACGGCGAAAGAAACTATCAAAGTTGGTAAAGAACACCCTCTAAATCGGCAAAGACCTCCTCTCCAAACCCTAGCCGTCTCACCCCTCAAAAGCCACACAAAAGATGTCAAAGAATGGGGAAAAATGGCTATTTATAAGCCTAAACCGTGTCTGTCATGTGCTCTCACGCGCCCGTGTGGATTTTCCACGTGCCCGCGTGGGTTGCAGAAATTTTCACGCAGGCGCGTGAACATTATTTTTGCTACAGTGTTTTCAAACAAGTGGTCCAAACATTCTCCTCTTAAGGCCACATAGTCGGGCACACGATAATGTGGTAGGCTATAAGACTTTTCTTCATTGACGCATCTTCGAGAGATCTTGCAATCTTCACAAAAAGAAGGAACATAAAGATGTGACTGCCTTTGTGCTCTTCTAACTAGTGAATTGACTTGAATCTCCTTGGAAGTTGGCACACATCTTCACATTCATGAACTCCTCTCATGTCTTGGTCTTTGAATTGCACAAGAACTCTCAATATTGTGCCTTTATAGCCTATCTTTGTTCTCTTTTAATTCTCCAAGGCATTCACAACCTAATTGCATAAAGAATACCAAATACACAATATGAGACATAAACCATGGTAAAAGGATGCTCAATGCATGTAAAACATATATAAAAATATGTCTACTCAAGCACTTATCAAGTTTATTTTATTTTATTCTGATTTATTTTATCCATTATTTTGAATGGTTTTGAATAAAATAGATTAATGGCATATTTGTAAAATTGCTTTGCTTGAGTGTGCTTTTCCATGAAAACCCTATATATTTATTTATTTTTGTTTAAGGCTTTGTTGGTATGAATTCTTCATACATTAAGTGGATTAATTATAACTAGTATAATTAATTATTTTATTTGCATTGAATTTGTTCATGCATATTGTTATATGTCATGTGACCATATAAATTTGGTGATCTGTAAGTGTGACAGCATCCATGATCATGTAAATTATATATTAAGACTTAACAAAATCACATTTAGGATTATTGACATATATTGTGATTAATTATAATTAATAAAGATACTTTGTTTACATTGTTGGACTTCACTTGTGCATAAAGTTATATGTCATGTGATAATTCAATTTTTATTGATTATGGAGTTGCCGCAACACCTATGATTATTAATAATTGTATTTTAAGCGTTCTTATAGGATCAAATCTATATTGAATGATATAAATTCCTATTAATTATAATTAATATTTAATCTTTTGTTTGTATTAAACATGGTTTATATTTTATGTTGTTGAATCTTTATTTACGCATAAGGTTTCATGTCATATGATCATATAGTTTTGATTAACTCTAGATTAGCTGCAATAACTATGATCATCACAAACTAAACATCAAGAGTTTTTACATGATCACGTTTAGATTAATGACATTTGGAGATGCTTTCTTTCTTCATTAAATTGATTTATATGATGTACACAAAGTTTATGCATAAAGTTGGATGCCATGTGATTGTGTGAATTTGACTAATTGTGGAGTTGTCATGATTATGTAAAATCACACATTAAGAGTGTATCTGATCGCATTAAGATTAAATGACATAAGTTGTGATTAATCATGATTAATATAATGATTTTCCCCATAGGGTTTTCACTATATTTTCATGATTAATTAGGATAAAGATAATGAACAATTGTTATTTCTTAGGTATTAAGAAATTTTAATTATTTATTAGTTTTATCAAATGGTAATTAATTATGATTAATATAATAATTTTGCCCCACAGGGATTTTGTTATATTTTTCATAATTAATGGGGATAAAATAGTGGATACTTTTGTTTCTTAAGTCGCCCATAGGTATTAAGAAATTTTGATTATCCATTAGTTTCATCAATAAATATGAATTTATTGTGTGATTATGTCTTTGCCCACAGGTAGATTATAAATGACACTTGATTCATGTTTTAGATATGGCTCGCATTGGTAAGCATATAGATTTGTTTTCTTACCTCTATTTCTGTTTCATAAGTATGATTATTTTATTTGTAATAGTTTTAGTTCCAAGGTTTTCATATGATGATTGAATGTTCTTTATTTAAGTGATGATAACTGATAAGTGCTTGTGTGACATGAATGCGAAGCTTTCATTCCTTATGTTAAGCATTACTTTTTTCTGGTTTTTACACTAATATGTGTGTTTTTATGTTACTTTCGTGCAGGTAGGGTTGTGAGGCCGAGTATGAAGGAAATAAGCCAATGTGGATCACAATACACCGATTTTGGAGGAAAATCTTGCTAAGGTTCAAACGCGTAGACATAGGTCGAGTATGAGATGCTAGAGTGTGTGCCAACCTCCTCGTATTCGAGTTGGCACATCCATTTGGAGGGGCACAAGGGCAGTCACACTCAAGCATTCCGATTTATGCACATAGAACAAGAGCTCCACCAACTTGTCTATCATTGAAGAAGCAAGTGATCCACGACGTGAACGTGTGTCCGTTTGCGTTACCCCGATGAAAGTATGGTTTCGGGGAGCTATTTAGGCCGGATACTGTAGCAGAGCACTACAGCAAAGTGCTATAGCAGCACTGTTTTGAGGGGGCTTTGGCCTGATTTCAGTATTCTTTTCTCCATCTTTTCCCCAACTTGAGAGGGGGCTTTGGCTAGGGTTTTGAGGAGTATTGGCTAGGGTTTTGGAGAGGTTCTACAGCTCCGACATCGCGCGTCGTTTGGAAGAAGGTTATTGGGAGAGCTTTCGTCGGCACCGATCCGGCGAGGTGTATCCTAGGCCGGACAAAGGATCCCTTGTAACGAGTAGAGGACTCTCCACAAGACCATCGACATGACCATCGAGGGGGTTTTTCTATAGATTCATTGCTTTTACATTCTATTTCTTTGATTGTACTTAGCTCCATGGAGAGCTAAACCCCTAGTGGGTACTTGGGTATTTGTGAACCCTACGATGTATTTGTTTCATTGAATCTCTTTATTATGCTTTCAATTAATTGATGTTTATTGTGAGTTCCAACCTTGAATGCTTGATTGTATGAACATTTCCCCTAGACTGACACTAGGGTTGAGAGTTCTCGTTGGTAACCTTGTGAGTGAGTGACATACCACGAGCGTTAGACAAAGCTATGTTGGAGAGGGTTGAGAGGGTGAGTCGAGAGGTACATGAGTGTCCCCTTTCCCCTCCAATGTGATAGATTCTACCTCCGTTCCTCGAGTTCTTTGCGGCTATAGTAGAGTGAATGGTCTAAGGGATGAACTTCCGCTGGGGCTTAGTTGCGCGTGCAACGGAGTGAAGCGTTGAGGTGATCTTAGTATCTAGGGCTTAATCATGGTTAGGGACCTTCCACCAGGACCAAAGGGTTAGGTCTATAATTATAAAGAGATTTATCACTTGGAATCCCTAGAGCTCATTGCAATTCTATGCGAGCGCGAGGTTGAGAGGTTATCTAATCTCTCCTCCTGGACATGTATAAAGTTAGGTATAGTTGATCTTAGATTTGGGACTATGTAATGAAGGATTTCCACGACTCACTATTGTATTGATTAGGAAGCATAATAGAGGGTTCTTGCACTTGAAGCGATCGTCCTAGGCGGAGCATTATCCGAGTACCCCATCTTTATCGATTGCCTTACCTTCTCCTTTACTCGTGCTCTCTTACTTGTTGATTTTACTTTCGAGAATTGAATCATTGTCACAATTATCACTATTGATCTTTCACATAGCTAAGAAGCGAATTAAGTGTTTTTATTCCCTACTCCCTGTGGATTCGATACCCGATCACCCGGGATTATTACTTCGACAAACCCGTGCACTTGCGGGATATACGCAAGGGGACTTTGTCAATAACTATACAGTGTGAAAAGATGAATTCTTCTTTATTGAAGTACATGGGCAATGTTTAGACTATTATGAACTTTAAACTACATGTTGTTTTGGACATTAGTATTTCGGGGGTGATTCTCTTGTATAAATATTATTAGTGATGTGATTACTTGAGAATAATATTTATTAAAATCACATTTCTATTGGTATATGTAGTTCAATTGTTGAGTGTGAACATATTAAGGGTACCAAAGACTATTGATTTCTAATTTGGAACTTTAGATAAAATCCTTTCTAGTTTACTTATATTAGAGTTATCATCAATAATGTTCACTATTAATAAATGTGCAAAATAACACATCATTAAGAAGGATAGTGATTCATTTGAATCTCTTGAGGTTGAGTTAATATAGCTTTCTTATGTTTCTTTCCACCAATAACTCTCTTATTATTATTTTAAAATATCCTATAACACATATAAAGGTAAATGGTTAGTCATTGTTTTTGACCATGTATGTTTATAAGGAAAGTAGTTTGATAATAGAGAATAGTGAAAGTGCAAAGACAAAGAATAAAGGACAATACCTATTAAAGTTAATAATAATAAAAAATCCTAAATATTTTTTTACAATAAATTGAGATATATAAAAGAAGAATTATTCTATATATATGGTGAGTATACTTCATCTCACATATATAAAATTCTTCAATATTGTGGCATTGGAGACTAGGATAATCTCCATAAAAAAAAATAAGAGTTTTGGGAGTAGTTGATACTCATGATGTATAAACTTTGAATTTTTATATGGATTACATAAAGGGAAGGTAAACCAATAAAGTGAAGTACAAATGCCAAGAAGAATTTAGCTAGCAAACTCGGTTTGTAACGTATATGCATTTGGATTTCTTATATGTGATAAGATTTGTAATACATATGAGAGTAAATTTAGACCCAATAACTATTACACGTATTCTTTTGAAGATTATCTAAAAGTTTGTGGGTTATAAAGTTTATTGTTTAATTTATATCACTGGAATTGTAGAGTCGACAAATGCAAATTGTTATGAATGACTTGATCAGTGGGAGTGAACAACCTATCAAGTTTTAAGGAAGATTATGTGGTTGTTATAAATAACATATATCAAGTTATGATAAACATTGAATAACATCTATTAAGGATTAGAGTCATGATCTAGTAGAAGTTGTTGACTAATTTGTTAAAAAAATGACCTCTTGACGGTTATGGTGATGCAACTTTAAACAAATCAACTAGAATAAATACTATCTAGTGATTATGTAGTTTATCTACAATTTTAAGGCAAATGTAACCTTGAAAATTTTCATAAGAATTATTAATTGTAGTAAATCTAAGTTGTTGTATAAAGCCATAAAGTATAAGATTGATTCTATAGTATCTAATAGTATTTGAGATCTTGTTTAGTTGCCATATAAGTTAGAGACCATTTAGTTTTTGAAAAATAAACGCTCATTAGGCAACATTAAGTGGTGCAAGATCATATTATTCTTTGTGAAGGTATTTACTCATATAAATGGAATAGATTACAAGAGATTTTCTCATGTTTTCTATTGGCTTTTCATGTTATTATGACATTTGTTGCTCATTTTAACTTAGACATGAAAATTAACCTTTTAATGAAATTTTGGAAAAAAGGTAAATGACCTCTAGAATTCCTCTTTATTAAAGGTTAGGTTTTGGATGTGCAATTTAAGAAATCTGCACAATGGCTAAAATAAGTCTTCCATTCTTGGTATTTAAAATTTCATGATTTATCTCTTCATTTAGTTTTACGGAGAATAATGCGAATCATGTATTATGGGTGTATTAGGTGAAGTAATTACTCTCTAAGAATTTTGGTTTGAATGATATTATTAAGGTGTCTTATGTCATCGACATTGAGATCATAAAGTGTGATTTTTGAGGCATTATAGTTTGGTCTCAAGAAATCTATATCAATAAAGTTTGTGAGAGATTTAGAATGAAAATTTATTTATCTAATGCATAGTTTATTATTAATAGTGGTGTGCTTTGAAAGAGAACAATTAGAAAACATTCCTTATGTTAAGTTTGAGAAACCCTATGTGTGTTCAAATTTATTGAAAGTCTGGCATTACAGTTGTTATTGGAATGTTATGAAGATATCATTATAATCTTTAGATTTTGAGAAAACAAAAAAGAAAGTGATGAGGTACTTGTAAGGAACTATGACTACATGCTTATGTTTATTAACTTTGATATTGTTGATTACTCGGATTAAGATTTTGTTGGCCTTGTTGATATTCTTAAATCAACATTCAGTTACCTCTTATAGTTGCCAACATAGCTATCTTTTGAAGAAATACATTTCTTTGGTTACTATTTCTTCTATTGATGTTGAGTATTGTTGGGTATATATAGTTGAAGAGTTTCATGTTTGGGCTAAGATAGCTAATTTTTATCTCTAGGTTATTGAGTTTGATAATTCAGTTATTATGTTCCATAACATATTAGCACTAAATTAATGTCAGCTGATCCTTATATAAAATGCATGCACTTAAGTTGTTTAAGGATCATATGCAGAACAAATAGGCCTTGATTATTTTCTGTAAAATTTTATTTGATAAGCTATATTGGATAGCATACATCTTTATTGAAACTCTTGATCATGTTTAGTTGTCTTTCTGTCAAGTGAATATATTAAGTTTGGGAAATGATAATTGTTAAGTATATGCATATGTATTTATGCGTTGGACTCGAATAAACATTTGGCTTATTTATTATAATAAAATGCCATATATAGGTTTACCTTGAAGAGAGAGATTGTATAGTAATGCATGGAAGGTGATACTCGGTCTATAATGATGACTTATCGCTATGATTCTTGTAATTTATTTCTTTGATGTAGGCATATAGATTTATGGGTTAATATGAATGTATATTAAGTTACCTATGATAAGGTTGGACCAAGTGGAAGAATGTTAGTTTGAATTCTATTATGAATTAACTTCATGATGATATTAATCCAATCTGAATTTATACTGAATAAAATGGTCCATGACTTTATTTAATGAAATCCTAAAGTAACTCTAATTGGTACTTTGGATAATGATCTACTTAAATTTTTAAGTGGAGTTAATTCTTTAATGGTAAGGATTATATATAGTATAATACTAGCGGTCCCCAATCTAACGTTCTCAAGAATACCCAGCCACATCGATGGAAGAGAACAAGATAGATTGGAAGAGTCCTTGGTTTTTTCAAGTGCAGATCTTAGTCCCTGCGTTTGTCCTATTTGATTTATTATGGCTGAAGGTAAGTGATCCTACTTCTGTTATCTATTATTTGTTTAATTAATATGACATAATAGATGTCTTACTCTGATTTTATAATATGACATATTTAACTACTTAGATGCCATATGTTTAATCCCTAACAGAAAGATCATCCAAATTAGAGCAAAAACACAACCATAATATATATAATCAAATAAACAAAAAAAACCATGAAAGGTTTTGTTAGTTCCGGATGGGTAAAAGTGTGATAATCTTTTACTTAACCTCTCATGTAATGCAATCACACATAATCAAACATGCAAGAGAAAAGAGACACACAAATTGGTTACCCATTTTGGTACAACCTGCCTACTTCTGAAGGACCGAGTCTGGAGAGAACAATCTACTAAAAGAGGGAAATAATGAAGAGTACAACACTTGCTCTTACTCACAGAATGACAAAGATCAACCTTCTCTAGATTGACCGATGCCCACTCTCCTCAATCCACACGCTAGAGTCTCTCACTTATGGCTTATCCTAAATCTCAAAGTAGGGTATCTTATATGGACGTATCTACATCCCAACAAAGCTTCCTCTTTTAGATTCTCTATGGTTTCCTAACTTGGACAACTTCCAAAGTTGGACGTTGTAACTCCTGTGCAACCGAGGTTGCAACGCGGCCCATCTTGATTGAATTCCAACTCCCATTGCAACATGACCTATGACACTTGCAACCTCCCAGGTTGCTCCAGTTCCCATCGATACAGTCCACTCCTCCCAAGTTCCTGCCACTAGCAATAAGCCTCTTTCCTCACGTCATATTAGCAGGTTCCTCTCTCAAGGGTCACACCCACCAAGGCACGAATCCATCTCACCAAAGATAGTTTTCAAATATCTTCCCTATCTTTTTTCCAAACTTGATCTCCATTCATCCAAGTTTGGTCTTTAATCTTCTATCAAATCTATGAACTTACCAAAGATAGCTGTGCCGTTGAATAGATTATGTCTTTAAATAACTCCACCCCATAATTAGCTTTAGATCTTTCTTTCAAATTGTATTGCCAATTATGGTCTTGAGAATCATGTTGGCTTACCCTTGCCTTTCTTAGTTTGTGTCTTTAAATAGCTTCACACTAAACTAAGCTCTATGCAATCTTTGGTCTCTAAGAGATGATCTTCATATTGACAACAATAGATTACTCCTTTCTTTAGAATATCCTCTACATGGTCTTTAAGAAATAAATCTCTCATGAGAAATGAGTTTACCAAAGATAGATCTTATCATCTTGGATCTTACCAAAAATAGATTAAACCATTACTTTGGATAAACTTGCTCTTCAAGAGAGATCCTTTCACCTTGATGCTTCTTGCCAACAATAGACATGATTCTATTTAGCTTTGCCTCCATATTTAGATTCTCTCCAAACTTAAACAAATCTTTAGTTGCATCTAAATATGGTCTTGATGAGACTTACCTCGAAGTTGTTGCTTGATAGATTCACTTGCCAAATATACAAGTGTCTTTATTTAGTCTTTGACTTCATAAGGTTTAGGATCTTGCTTGCTTGCTCTTGAAGTTGCAACCCACTTGCCTTAATAGCTTCTCTAAATATAGCTTTGATCTCATCAATTAGTTGTGACCATAAAATAAATTGTATCTTCAAGTAGATCTCATTTCCAAAGATAGTTGTGTAGATATTCTCCACATGCCTTTTTCTTTCTCCTTAAAAGAGATCTTCCATGGTTGATGCTCTTACTAAAGATAGCTTCAATAGATTTTCTCCACTTGGTTCATTGAGAGATATCATCCAAATATAGCACCAACCATGTTTTTCTAGTCTTCAAGCCACACCATCATCCTTTGCTAAATCATCTTGCCATATCACTAACCTTGCCACGTTATCGTCATTGCCATGTCATCTTGACTTGGTGTCAAATGATGCCAATTATAGAGCCTAGATCTAACAAGTTTTAATCTAGTCTATTAATACAACCAGGTTGTGGTGTTCACATGTAGCTTACTATTTAATTAGTGTTTGGTTTTACTATTATACATCAAGATCACATTGCCTCTTGCTTCTATAGGTTCCGCTTCTTATTTTTTGTTTTTCTTAAATATCTTTATAAAAGATCAGAAAGAGAAAATAGTAGAACTTAATTAGGTTTCAGTGAGTCATCTAATAATAAGTAATATTTGACTAGTGTAGGGTAAGGTGAGTAACCAATCATCAAGTACTTCCTCTCTTAGTCGATGCCATTCATGAAAATAAAAATAAATGAGACACTTCAACCGTTTGCTCTACTATCCATCAACGTGCATGTTGTGCAGCTTCATGATGCCATTCTTCAGCACATCAAGCACCCCCTTGTATTTGTATTATGTTCCATTTTTTCACTGTTATAAGTATTTTATTTTATTTTTTTTTTGCAATGTTTATGTATATTAATTAAATTGATTTATCTTTTTTTATTAGTTTTACCTCAAAGATAATCCTTTTGTTTTACTAATCTCAAAAATCTAAGTTAATTAGACTCACCTACAATATATTCATTAAATTTATCGAGTTTCCTATATTTTGTAAAAGCTACAAACCCCTCTCATCTATCATATCTCCCAAGTTTTATTTTAAAATTCAGGATGTGATACATCCTCATATTTTTTAAAAAGTGATTTGGATTTGGATTTTTTTTTTAATTACAATAGATAAATTATAACTTTGTTGAAAAGAAAAAAGAAATAGTTCAATGGATTTAAAATTCTTTCTTTAATGTTTTAATAATTTTAAAATAAGGAAACATATATAATCAATCTGTATTAAACAAAATGTTTTTTTAGAAAAAACCAGTAAAACTCACTAATTTTCACAAAAAATATAAATAAACTCTTTTTGCTTGAATTTTTATGTTTTCCATCTTTCTTTTAAATTATCTTTTCATCTACTAGTTGAGATGGTGCCTCATCTATCACTAATCACCATCTTTCAATTTTTTAAGATTGTCTACTAGAAAATATCTTCTTTGTGGGTATTCAATTTTTCTACTAAAAGGGTTTTTCTATGGCATAATTATTATGGTTGTGAGAGGATAGAACAAATATTACTTTTTATCAATTTACATGAGAATTTTTGTGTAATTTTTTTGATTTGTAATTTGCTTGTTTCATGGGATTTAATTATTTAATTATTTATTTTGAGAACAATCATGAATAGAAATTGAATGCTCGGCTTTTTGATAAACGTCTAAATGCACGTATTTTATACATATTTGTGCGCATAGTTTATGTATATTATTTATGAATCAATGCCCTTTTATGGTTTAATTCGTTAATTTCATGTTACAGGCATAAAAGAAGCCTAGGTGAGCTCAACGATGCGATTTGAGAAGAAATCGACACCGAAAACAACGTTTTAGGGCCTGAAACTGTAGTAGCACTGTAGTAGCCTGAAGCATGAAGACTTTGGAAAAGTTCTAAGTCTAGAAATCCTTCCAGGTAAACTCACGGCCATGAAGACAACCGCAAGCAATTCAGAGAGCAGCAATACTGTAGCACTTTAAGGTAGAAGTTTACAGTAGCAACTTAATGAAATTTTTGGCCTGTTTTCTAAGCAACCTCATAGGAAGTATATTGACCATGAAGTAGCCCGTAAACCACCCCGAGATCATCTTTAAAAAGGGGGTTGGGGCATCTTGGAAGAGGTCTTTGGCCACCCCTTCTCCACCATTATCTTCTAAAGCTTCAAGGCTGCGGGAGAAGGCAGATTCGAGGGGCAAATCAAAAGGAGAAGAAGGTTACACTCAAGGAAGAACATTAGGGAGCTTGCCGACGTGGATTCGACAAGTTATCATCACCACCTTCTAGTCTTCATCTTAGGGGAGTTGTTCTGAGCTTTGTCTTGCATTTATTATTGTCTATACCTTCTCCTTTGTTGATGTTAAACTAGACTCCCAAGGTCACCGGGCATCCGGTGAACCTTGGGATGAACTTGCTTGCATAGATGCTATGATTTATTTTTATTGCTTTTGGTTTGTTGTTCAAGATTGGTGTTCTTTGATGTGTTGTTTTGCATGAGAACTCTACGATCCAACTTCTAGGTTGCACTTGGTGCGTGACCATCGTCCTTATGATAGACTCACCTAGCTTGGAAGGGATACATATATGAATACACGGTAGCTATCGGATATTTCATACTCCTTCAACTATTAGGGCTATACTTAGGTTAAGTTTCGGCCCTAATTAGAGATTTCCCTAGTTGTAATGCGATCGTAAGAGGAATTGGTTGGAAGAGATTCCGAACCAATACTCGTATGGGATTAGGGGTTATCACCGTGACCATCGGGGTAATCTACTTTCGGATATCTCTTGGCCCAAACCACCATTGCCTGTGTAATTCTAGCATCTTTCTAGCTTTAGTAGTCCCTCGGGGACCTCGCTCTTTCATTGTTAGTTGCGTCCTTAATGTGCTATATGGTGAGCCTTAGTCCATTTGTTCATAGTTTTCTCATTTGTTGTTTTTTACTTTGTTATAAACCTATAATTGTTAGATTAGACAGTGTTGCCTAGGGGAGGTAAAAGCAGCTCTTGGGACCCCAGGGCATATGACCCTCTTGTGCGTGCACGAGAGGTATTACTTGACGACTTGAATACTTGCGGGATTTCACACGCAAGTTCACTTTTGAGTTAGATGGGGGAATGAAATGCTAACTAATTTATCTGATAGGTGTAAACTAATGATTTGTTTGTTATTTCTTTAGAATTCATAATCTTGGTTTTTTTAATTCGTCAGTTATTACAAAAGTTTGATTTGTAAATTCAGTCTTATGCTTCCAAAAGTTGTAGTTTTGCATCAAAAGTAGTTATATTTTTTAAGTTTTAATTGTATTCTGTGTTAATGCACATCAAAAATCAATTTATATATACTAGCTAGAATAGGTCTTTTTATAAGATATTGAATATTGCTTCCTTATTTTTTTTTACATTTAAGGTATTTTTAGGATTTAAAATATAAATATTATGGATAAATGTCCTAATATGTTTTAATCAAATTAGATAGGCTTTCTGGAATTAAAAATGTTTTTCCTTTATTTCCACGTCAAGATTAGGGCATTTTGTTGTTAATTTTATGTTAGCCATTATGATAAGTACATATTTGCGCATTATTTAATATTGTTTTGTACACTTCGGTATGTATTAGAGTATTCTTGTGGAAGATGATTCAAAACATGGTAAATATTGTATTCGCAGGTGTTGGGCAGTGCTTAAGGATGAGAGAGAGAGAGAGAGAGAGAGAGAGAGAGAGAGAGAGCCACAAAATGAAGAAGATGGAGCTCTCTCGACATCAAGAAATGAAGAACAGGCCAGACAAAACCACTTACGTGCATTTTATTGTCCGGCTTACGACCGTAAGCCTCTAGTAAAGAACCTTGGGGGCATGCTTATGCCCATAAGGGTAACATAAAAATCAAATTGAGGGAGTTATTGGTAGGACTTATGCCTATAAGTAAGACCGTAAGGGTTGTGTAGAGAAGTTTACATGGAGTAACATACACTTGTAAGGGTGGTCGCAAGAACCATCTAGAGAAGATTATGTCCCAATGTTTACAATTGTAAGCTGGGCCATAACATTGAGGCAGAATACTTTATAAGAGGGACTTACCACCATAAGTCAGCCCGTAACACACGTGGCCCATCATCTCCACCTTCTTAGGACCTCGTTCTTACCTTGTAAGTGGCCAAGTATAAAAGAATCTGACAAAGGTTTTGAAGTAGTCTTTTGATGGCTAACTTGGGGGGAAAAAGGAGAAATTTTTCTCCAGATTTTTAAGGATGATTCAACAAGGAGAGGAGGTTTAGTTACCTTGAAGAAAGAGGATTGAAGCCATCGAAGAGCACTTTTGTGGCGTTCATGGAAGGAGAAGGAGAATCAAAGTTCTTTGGCAATCTCAAGAGGCACAATAGAAAAGGGGGTTTTAATGTTTTCAATCATTCTTGTTGTCTCTTGTGAATTGTTTAATTGTTTGATGGATAACTGACACATCCCTTATGTGTGTGTCCTGCAAGTGCAAGGGTTGTCAAAGTAATAAAGTACCCAATGGGTGGGTAGTCAAATCCACAAGAAATAGATGCTTAGAAACAAATAGTATTGTTAATTAGCTATAGTGAAAATCAGTTGATGGTTGTAATTCAAATGATTAACGACAATAAAATAAAACTGAAAGAAAAGAGAACAGGAAAGAGTAATCGGAGAATAACCAATAGTAAAATGGGGTACCCGGACAATGCTCACCCTAGGACAACTGTTTCAAGTGCAAGACTAATATTATGCATCCTAATTGAAGTTTAATGAGTCGTGGAAATCCAAAGACACACGGTCCCAAACCTAAGGTCAACCGTGACTAGCCTTCTACACTATGCCCCAGTGGAAAGGGATACTCTCAACACCTCACACTGTGTTGGACTGCTTGAGGCTCTAGGGATTCCAAGTGATGAACCTTATTCCTTCATTTAGATCTAACCCTTTGGTCCAGGTGAAAGATCCCTAATCACAATTAAGCACCAGCACCAAGGATTTCTCAGCACTTCACTTTGTTGCTCGCACAACTAAGCCCCAGTGGAGTAGGTCTCTTAGCACTTCACTCTATCATGACCACAAAGAACTCTTGGAACGTGGAGATAGGATAAATCACATCGGAGGGGAAAGAGGACATTCCGCTACCTCTCGACTCATCTTCTTAACCCTCTTCAATCTTGCTAAATCTAACCTAATGAAGTGTCACTCATTCAAGAGGTTACCTAGATAGATTCTCACCCCTAGTGTCACTCTAATGGAAAATCACAACAACAAGCACACGAGATTGAAACTCAATTAAAACATCAATTAAAGAAACATAATAGAAGTCAATGAAACAAAATCATCCTAGGATTTACAAGTCCAAGTACCCACTAGGGGTTTAGCTCTCCATAGAGCAATACAAAATCAAAGATGAAATCAAAAATAAATGCAAAGACTCCATAAAGATAACCCTCTTCCTTTCTGTGGTGATGGTCTTGAGGAGCCGCTTCTTCTTTCAAAGGAATCCTCCGTCGAGCCTAGGACACACCTCGCCAAATTAGAGTTGTCGAAAGCTCCTTCAATAACTCTCCTCAGAAGAAAATTGATGTCGAAGGCCGTAGAATTACTCTAAAATCCCAGCAAAAATCTCTCTAAACCCTAGCCGTGCTCTCCCCAAAAGATAGGCAAAAGATCCCCAAAATAAACTCATGAAGCGGTATTTAAATGGCTGGAATTGGGATTTCACACACCCCTGTGGAAATTCCACATGGGCATATGAATTTCCAGGTTTCTCATTTTTTGCGCGCTGTGAACAGTAACTACTAGAGTACTTTGCTACAATACTCCCGATTCCATTTTCTTCATCGAGGTCTCATGGTTGGGCACACATCCATGTGGTAAATCATGTTGCATCTTCGCTTCCAAGCACATTGATGAAGCTCTTGATAATATTACACAAGTTGGAACATATGAGTGTGAATGCCTTTGTGCCCCTCTAATTTGTATATTCACTTGCACATTTTGGAGGTTGGCACACATCCATATTCCTATGATCACAACTTGTGCCTTAATCCTTGTTCGGTACAAGAGTTTCTTAATAAATTGCGTCCATGATCTATTTTTGCTTCTTTTTTTCCAAACTTGTCTCCATAACCCTAAATGTACAAAAAAATGCAAATACACATGAATGAGCCATAAAATCCGATAAAAGTGATGCTCAATGTAAGAAAAGTATACTTAGTAATATTTATACACAAGCACTTATCAAGAACTAATTAATATTGTAGGTGTTTGGGCATAGATGAACTCTAGGGTTAATATTTGCTTGTCTTTAGTTATGGATCATTCATGCTTTACATTGATTTTTTAATTGCAATACTTTATTTTTGAATTCAATTGAGTGTTTCTATTGTCTTGAATGCTATTGAGGCGAAAGCCCTAGATTCATGTTTGATGTGTTTGTGTGATGAGTCGAGAGACCCACCTAGCATAGGCAAGTAGCAATTGAAGGGAAATTGTGAGTACACCTAGAGATAGGGTACTTTGGAGTAGAGTGTTCTCCTACAATCCTTCTGAGTGAATTGGCAAGTAATTCTGTATTCTTTGCAATCATAGGGAGTAGTTCCAAAGAGAGATCTCATTCCTACTTTGTATGGGATTAGGGGCAATCACTTCGAGAGAAAAATTGTCTAGATTTTGAATTCTTGTCGATTTTTGTTAAGATTTCATAGAGTGCAATGTAATTGTAGGGTTGTTTGGATCAGCACAGTATCAAATCAGTTACTATTCACCTTAAGAAAGGGGGAAATATACTTTATGATTTCTCTCAGTTCAATTAGAATTGTTACACTTACAACCATTGTCCTGGACTTATAAAACCCTAGAGGGAGTGACAAGGTCCTCTTGTGTATATCGCGCAAGTGCACGGGTTTGTCGAAGTAATAATCCCGGACGAGCGGGTATCGAATCCACAGGGAGTAGGGAATAAAAACACTTAATCCACTTCTTAGATATGTGAAAGATCAGTAGTGATAAGTGTGACAATGATTCAATTCTCAAAAGTAAAAACAACGAGTAAGAAAGCACGAGTAAAGGAGGAGGTAAGGTAATCGATAAAGATGGGGTACTCGGATAATGCTCCGCCTAGAACAATCGTTTCAAGTGCAAGAACCCTCTATTATGCTTCCTAATCGATGCAATGGTGAGTTGTGGAAATCCTTAAATACATAGTCCCAAACCTAAGATCAACTATGCCTAACTCTATACATGTCCCGGAGGAGAGATTAAATAACCTCTCAACCTTGCACTCGAATAGAGTTGCAATGAGCTCTAGGGATTCCAAGTGATAAATCTCTTCCTAATTACAGACCTAACCCTTTGGTCCAGGTGGAAGGTCCCTAACCACAATTAAGCCCTAGATACTAAGATCACCTCAACGCTTCACTCCGTTGCACGCGTAACTAAGCCCCAGCGGAGGGTCATCCCTTAGACCATTCACTCTATTATGGCCGCAAAGAACTCGAGGAACGGAGGTAGAATCTATCACGCCGGAGGGGAAATGGGACGCTCCTGTACCTCTCGACTCACCCTCTCAACCCTCTCCAACCTAGCTTTGTCTAACGCTCGTGGTGTATCACTGACTCACAAGGTTACCAACAAGAACTCTCAACCCTAGTGTCACTCTAGGGGAAATGTTCATACAATCAAGCATTCAAGGTTGGAACTCACAACAAACATCAATTAATTGAAAGCATAATAAAGAGATTCAATGAAACAAATACATCCTAGGGTTCACAAATACCCAAGTACCCACTAGGGGTTTAGCTCTCCATGGAGCTAAGTACAATCAAAGAAATAAAATGTAAAAGCAATGAATCCATAGAGAAATCCCCTCGATAGTCATGTCGATGGTCTTGTGGAAAGTCCTATACTCGTCGTCCAAGGATTCCCTCGTCCGGTATAGGATACGCCTCGACGGAAGCTCCCCTATCAACATTCTTCCTAAGGAATGACGATGTCGGAGCCGTAGAACCTCTCAAAAACCTTAGCCAATACCTTTCAAAACCCTAGTCGAAACTCTCTCTCAAGTTGGGAAAAAGATGGAGAAAACAATGCTGAAATCGGGGCTGAATCGGCTTTAAATAGAGCTGGAATCGGGCGACCACACGGGCCTATGGATTTTTCACACGCCCGTGTGGATTCTCTGAATTGCTGTTTTCTCGACCGGCTGTGAACAGTGTCGCTACAGTGCCTTCACTACAGTGTTTCGCTACAGTACCTGGCCTAAAATACTTCCCGAGTCCATACTTTCATCGAGGTGACGCAAACGGGCACACGTTCACGTCGTGGATCGCTTTGCTTCTTTAATGACGGACAAGTTGGTGAAGATCTTGTTCTATGTGCATAAGTCGGAATGCTTGAGTTTGACTGCCCTTGTGCCCCTCCAAATGGTTGTGCTAACTCAAATACGAGGAGGTTGGCACACACTCTAGCATCTCGCACCCGACCTATGTCTTCGCGTTTGAACCTTAGCAAGATTTCCTCCAAATTCGGTGCATTATGATCCACATTGGCTTCTTTCCTACATACTCGGCCTCACTACCCTACCTGCACAAAAGTAACATAAAAACACACATATTAGTGTAAAAACCCGAGAAAAGTAATGCTCAACATAAGGAAAGAATGCTTCGCATTCATATCACACAAGCACTTATCAGGGAGTCTATGCCAGAGCACCATGTTCCCTTGCTTATTTAGCCGTATTTACTTCAGTGCTTTTGATTTCATTTTTCTTATTAATTTCTTTTCACATCACACCACTTTGAGTAGGCTAGTTTCCGGACTAAGGATTAGTACTAGTAGACACTATTTTCCCTAGAGGATCGATACCTTGCTCTTCAACATACTCTATTACAAGATCGTTACGTACACTTGTACCCCTATCACATTCTATGGTAAATTAAAAAAAAAAATATATGTTTAGAAGAGATATTTTAAAAAAAATTAAGAAGATAATGCCCTCATTTACTAAATAGTATTATTTTTAGTTCTTTGGATATGTTTAAATAAATTATTTGCAATTGATCAATTCTTAACTTCATTATTAAAACAAATGTTTTGTGGTTAAAGGAATCTTCACCTCTATTTCACTTATATTAGCTAGGTTATATTTAAAATAAAGACAACGATAACTTTTCTTTAATAAAAAAATGGATAAAAAAAAAGAAGATTGATACATGCAAAGGAAAAATTACAAGGAGAGCATAGATGATAAAGATAAAACTAGTGAGAAAAGGTATCTTAGCTAGTAGAGAGCGATTATGTGGTTCTAATTAATAGAGTGACTATGTGCCACTAGAAGTAAACTTTTCAAATTTTGATATTCTTGTGTGATTAATGGCTTATAAAAATCAAGGAGCCGTTTGTTATTGCTGCCAAATTCTGTTTTTTGTTCTCAATTTCATGTTTTGAAAAAACATTTAATAAAAACATGTTTGGCATCTTGTTTTTGTTTTAAAAAATTTTGGCAATAATCCTGATGTTTTTTTTTTTTCAAAAAGACAACAACAACAACATTTTTATGTTTTCATCTTTTTTTGAAAACATTTTCAAAACCCCTCCTATCTCTATGAAACCCCTCTTCTTCTATTTCCCTTTTTCTCTCTCTCTCCTTTTGGTTTTTTATTTTTATAAAAAAAATATTAATTTTTCCTTATAAATTAATACCAATAGTTTAAAAAATAATATTTTTAAGGGTAATACTTATAAAAATTTATTATTTGGCCAATTTATATTTTACAAATTAGTTTATATAATATAAAAAATATATTTTTATAAAGTATTTCTAAAAATTATTTTTTATCCCTTGATTTATTTTATTAATTAGGATATAGCATATAAAAATTATATATATATATATATATATTGTGAAAAAAATATTTTGTAAAAGTCTTCTGTTTGAGCTATTGACTTTTTTGTTTGATTTCCAAAAAACATTTATGCCGGTCTCATGTTATTAATTTTATTTAATAATACAATTAAGTAAACTGATATAAAAAATAAACTTTAAAAAAAATAAAAATATGAATTAAAAAAATAATAAAAATAACATAATAGTTTTGTGCTAACCAAACGTGTTTTGTGTTTTTAGCTTTTTTAAATACACAATAGTTAGTGTATCCAAGCATGTTTTTGTTTTAAAAGAAATTGAGAACAAAACAAAAACAGACCAAAAACAAAACAAAAGTGAAAAAATCAATGCCAAAACAATCCCTAAGTGATCTACATTTATCAAACGTAACGTTATAAACTCTAATTATCATATATGAAAATTAAAAAGTTCAAGTATCATGGTTTTTAAAATGGTAAGATAAATGTTAGACATATTACATATGTCAAACATATTAATATTTTATTAATGTTTATAACCTCCAGGTCCACCAACACTAATTGAAAAATCGTTGACTCCTGGCACATTAACAACATCATAGTAACCAAGTTCACGAGTATAAGAACAAACTATATCACTTCCTGGTAAAATAAAATCTCCATTTCCATTCACTAATCTTATGTGGCTCATTTGGTATGGCTTTGATGGATCCGGATTAGGGAAAATACCATTGCCCAGTGGCGGACTATACTCATTCAAAGGTGAATATACATATCCATTTGCTTGAATCTCATCAGCATCAACTAAGTTGTTGAAGAACTCCAATTTGCAAATACCAATTTAATGTTTTTGCATCCTTAGAAAAGTAAAAAAATTAACATGTCAGTTTTATAATAATAATAATAATAATAATAATAATAATAATAATAATAATAATAATAATAATAATGTCAACAATTATTTATATTTATCATTTAAAAAAAATTGTATTACTTATGGGGAAATTAAATTAAGACTGTTATAATTTTTTTTTAAATTTATTTTTAGTTTTTATATTACAAAAATTAGAAATTTTATGTTATCATGTTAACTATTACATGCTCTATTGAGTTAAGCATGAAATACACTAAAAATACATAAATTTTGTGTTGCATAAATATCAATTTCTATAATAGATACATAATTAAAAATTTGTCAAAAATTAAGTTACCTTGTAAATAGTAAGTTTTAGAACGCCTTTACCAGTTGCCAATCTCATGCCGGGAGTTACATTCTTACTTAATTGGATAAAACCTGAGCAATATAAATTAAAACAACCTGTCTTTTGACCACCATCACTTTGAAAAAGTTAAATAATCATTAATAAATATTGAAAATAATGAACCAAAATGAACTTATGGTGTTTTTGGTACTCACTGTCCAAACAATAGACAATCTTGATGCCTTATCACCATATTGTCCAGGCATAACCTAAAATATATAAACAATCTTCATGATAATGATCAAGTTCGTAGTTTAGTGCTGATTTCTTCCTCGCAAGTGTACGGGATCGCCAAGTAATACCTTGTGCAAGAGCGCAAGGATCGTATTCTACGGGGCTAAGGAGCTCCTATTACTCCTCCATCACCTATTATCTAACCTTACAACTTAAGCATGGTAAGCTACTCTAACAAGTGCAAAATGTGTAAGCAAATTCCAATTATGAGAATTATAAAGCCACACAAGAGATCACAAGAGCAATGATGAGATAAAGACGCCTAGGGATGAGGATTCCCTTGAGGGGTCATCATGATATATGGATGCACAGTAATAACATAGCAAGGGTGATTTAGACCGAAGGATCTCAAGATTAATCCAACCCCAATTTCTCGTTGATTGGACCCTAATCCCATACAAATGTCGATAAGGATCATCTCTCCCTAATCACATTCCTAAGATTGCATTAAGTATAGGGAAATTCCGTAATAAGGACACACTTACCCTAAGTCTATCCTTATGGTTCGGAGGGG
This sequence comes from Dioscorea cayenensis subsp. rotundata, assembly GCF_009730915.1. Lineage (NCBI taxonomy): Eukaryota > Viridiplantae > Streptophyta > Magnoliopsida > Dioscoreales > Dioscoreaceae > Dioscorea > Dioscorea cayenensis. The sequence continues at coordinate 6,491,106 of NC_052488.1, read as the reverse complement.
CTACCGACATCCAATTTTTCGGCATGTCGATACAAGTATACCCCTTCTAGTTCATTAGGGATCTAATACACGTGAGTAGGTCACATCTAGGCATACAAATCAAATATGAACTATGGATGTCTCCATTAAGTAGTTATAGGCATGAATAACAATGAACCAAACCATAAATCAACCCAAGAATTTCAATTAATAATAAGGCATCCAAAATACATGATGAACCCTTCAAGGTTCACCTACACATCCAGTGGCCTTGGGGGTCTAGTGTGCCATCATACAAACAAACATGATAGAGACAAGAAAAACAAGAAACAAATGCATAAGTGACACTCCCTAGTCCAAATGATGAAGAAGAAGAGCAAGGCCAGCTGAATGATGCTTCCTCTAGCCGAATGAATGCTGAATGACCTCTTGACTCCTCTCCCCTCGATGGTGAAACTCTCCCCTTGAAGTTCCAAGCCCTTGATCATCTCTCAAGCTTCAAGAAAAACCCTCCAAAAGATGTCTTCGTTCCTCCTTTCCTTCCCCAAGTTGTGGCTGCCAAAAAGCTCCCTTTCCACCCCTCAAATGTGCTTTTATACTTCCCAAGTATCCCGGCCGTATGGGGGCCATATAGGGGTTAAAAAGAGACCAAAATCCCTCCAAAACAAGCCATCCTGGGGTCAATCCCAGGGTCTATGATAGGGTCAATGATGGCCTCATTGAAGCCGTATAAATCAAGCTAGAAGATGGTTTCTCTTGCTATAGTATCCATCCTGGGGTCAATCCAGGGCAGCATTGAGGTCGTATGGTCTGGGTCAAATACTGACTCAAAAACTCTCTAGGTGCTATAGTGGTTGCTACAGTGATCTTGCTACGGTTCCACTGCTACAGTACTCTAGCTACAATAATCTACTACAGTAAATACACTACAGTACTGCGACCTGGTTTTCTTCTCTTTTTTGCCCAAGTCATATCTTCGTATCTTCCATGGCTCCTTCGTGCCCTACAATGCAAATAATATGCGACTAAGCACAAAACGGGCATCAATTCTTATAAAAATACATGCTAGATATATCAAATACATATACTATAATACATACATTTAGACACTTATCAAATATCCCCACACCTAAGCGTTTGCTTGTCCCCAAGCAAATATATCATGAAAAACAAAGATAATGATAAGTGGCTAAATGTATCACCTCCGTCTTAAACAAATACAAGAATCTACAAGCACTGGATAATGAAATACAGATGTTGAGTTACAAACAGTAAGCATAAAAAAAAGATCTTATCTTACCTCTTATATGTCTGTGCCATGTGTGTGAATCATCCACCTCATCTGCCCTGATCTGGTCTAGCCTACTGACTTCAATCAGTACAGCTCTAGATGCTAATCACTCCACAAGCAAAGAGTACTGAGTCTTAAAATGCTAAGTGTTGCTCTAATGAACAAGTAAGATCCTTCTAATTCTTAAACTTGAACTAACTTCCGTTTTTCTTCTCAGGACCTCCAGTAGGCAGTCAAAAAGATCACTAGGGTTTTTATTTTCATTTCATTTCATTTGGTTTTTTTTCGAGTCCGACTGACATAGACTGCACAAAAAATCTTTCTGGAAGGTGCACATGCTGGTTAGGCACAAGAATCACCCAACTACTCAATTACAGTCTACATAGACGCATTCATGCTTCATTAGCAGAGGAATACTGATATAGACTCTTTTTATTTCTTGTCATCATTTTTTCTTTCTTTTTCATTCATTTTCATTTTTTTTCACATTCACCCTAGATCACATCTTCAGACTACTCTATATGCCACAAAACTAATGCTAGCTCAACAAGACTTAGAAGTTCTTAAGAGCTCATTGAAAGAAAGAACTTAGAATTCTAAGACCAAATACTCAAAGTTGTCTGTTAAACATACAAGAGAGATAGAGTAGTCAAGTTGGCTATTCCCAGGGCATCAATACAAAATTTAGTGCTCAAGACAGTATTAGAGGTGAAACAAGATTCAATAGAGTACAACAAAAAATATGTAACTCACATCACTTATTAATCCATGCTAGAAGAATCTCACAAGAAGAAACAAGCAATCATGGGTAACACTAGCATGTAAACAATGATCCAAATACATGAAATACACCCATCCCCTCACCTAGTGTTGTACATTGTCCCCAATGTACACTAATCATAAAAAGCATGATAATATATGCAATGAAAATACTGGAGGAGGGTGAAAACGAACTTCCCTGGTTTATCTTGTGCAATTGGCAAAGAGTGGCCCAAGCACAAAGTATGGCGAACTATACATGTCGGGTCCGGCTCCCATGGTATGTTGAGAGGCTCACCAAGCTCCCTTAATGCCCTACAAGGCAAAAAGGGACATCATCATTCCAAATAAAAATTTAAATGCAAACAAACTAAAAACTAGGAAGCAGTCAAACACACAAACTAAAGAAAGCAAATAAGGTCTTACACAAGGTTGGTAGGGCATCACCCTTCCCAACTTATTGGAATCAAACAAACACACATGCAGAAAGTAAAGATAAACAATAACTATAGAAATAAAACAAATGTCCATGCTCAAAAGCGGAACAGATCATCAAAAGCTGCAGAAGGCGGGCAATGGAACAGGAAATGGTGTTGGTCTGTGAAGATGATCCACTGGAGGAGATGATAAACTAATTGAAGTGTTCTATGAGCTGGCGCTGTCCTTCTAGAATCTGGTAAATCTGACCTCGTATTTCGCATTGCTAGTGACGTATAGCATGAATGTCATCCTCCATAGTCTTGAAACGAGAGTCGAAGTCTGATGGAAATGAAGTTCCAGGAGTAGCATGAGTAGGTGGCTCATCAGAATCAAACTCTGACTCATCTGGTTCACACTGATTGGATTCTCCCGTGGTCAAGTGTTTAGCAAGTCTGTACGTGCCACCATTCTTTTCCAATAACCCAATTGCTCACAAGATAGGCGCTCCAAGGGGTGCCACATCCCCGACTATAGTCATACCTCGAGTGTGGTCCAACAAGTTCATACCGCGAATCAATCTAGAGATGTAGGGTCTTGCAAAGACGGCTCCTAGACAAACACACTAACCCTGACGAATGAATGCTTCGGCTACAAGGTGCCCAAGATGGATGGGGTGCTGCTCAAGAATGCCATACATGGCGAACAAATCAGACTATGTAAGCACTCCAGTGCTATCCTTCCGACCCCCAATAGAACGTGTAATGAGAGCATGAACATATCTGTGCATGGGGTTCAACATACAAGTAGCTTTCCACGTATTTTTGGTGTCACTAGGTGCTAAGGAAGTCCAATACTGGCCCGCACTCATGCATGGTGGATAATCAATGCGGGGTCGATTAAGCAGCGACATGCTAATGAATTCATCATCGTAAACCCCCAAATATTTTGCAAATTCCAAGTGATTCATTTCATGAGACCTTCTAAAAGCTTGGAATCGAATGACATCTTGTCTTCGAGTAATGATACTCCTTTCATCTTGCTTTGCCTTAAAGGTGCTCAACACCTCCAATGTAAGTTGGCGAAAAGTAGGATCATCTATTGAGAACAAATTCGCCCAACCATTATGAGATAATAATTCCTTCACTTGTTCATCCAACCCAAGTTTCCCTAGAATACTCCACTCAATTTGATGAAAGGTACCAAAAGTTTTGGTCTTTAAAATGTCATATCTTGCTTTGTGAATAGCACTAAAGAAATGAGGTTCTTCGGGGGTTTGAGAATCATTTCTTGGTCATTTGGAGGTGAGTTTCTAGATGTTCAACATTCCTACATAAAGAATAAATCATATAAGGCTTAAAGCAATTCAAGAGAATGCAAAATGTGGTATGAGAAGGGTAAGAAAAATGAGAAAATCAATTGAATAGTATCCATACGGCTATATGGAGGCCATATGGATCCTATTCAACTTGCAAGAGGTTCCCATCATCATGAAAATCGAAAATATTGTACATAAAATCAAGAAATCCCATAACCATGATGTTCATACCACATAAGACAAGCTAAAATCTTGAAACATTCCACAAACAAACCCAAGAAAGCAAGAAGAAATGGAGAAAATAAAACTAGGTCATCAAAGTTCTTACCGACAAAAACTTAAGAAAACTTGAGTGAAGCTTGGAGAAAACCACTACATGGACTTCTCAAAGAGATTAGGAGATGATCTAGAACAAGAGAGAAGAAGATTTAGCCAAGGTTTGATGGAGAAAGAAGAAAGAAATTCCGTTGGAGAAGAAGAATAGTGAAGAGAGAGAAAAGGTGGCAAAGATCACATGGAAAACCCGACTTCATACGGCCTCAATGAGGGCCTCATTGAGGCCGTATGAAGTAGCTTAACTTCTCGGTTTAGGGTAGACAGCCTCAATGAGGGCCTCATTGAGGCCGTCGGGGTAGACGGCCTTAATGAGGCCCTTATTGAGGCCCTATGCCCCCTGAATTCATTTTTAGGGTTTTAAACACTTCTCCAAATGCATGGGAATGACCATAAGGTGTTCTAAAACATCTCCAACATGAAATAATGGTTTAAAAGTTAGATCTAATGCATGAATGAAAACCAAAACACATGTTTCTCATTAAGATAAAGCAACTAAAAACAACATAGATGATAACAATGATGCACAAAGCAATGTGAGATTGGACTTATTTAAATTCAAAACCCTAAGAAAATATGACAAGACATTAACAAAACACAAAGAACATGAAAACATAAAAATAAACCCCTGAATGCTTGGGTTGTCTCCCAAGAAGCGCTTGTTTAATGTCACGAGCCTGACATACCTTGTCACTTATCTTATGGGGGTTCGAATAATTTGAAATTACCCCTGTCATCTTTAAATTGTTATTGTTGAAATATAGCTTCAACCTCTATCCATTCACCTTAAAAGTGCCTTTTTCGGGGTGGGTTACTTCAACTACTCCGTGTGGGGAAACTTGAGTGACTATATATGGAACTGACCAAAGTGACTTGAGCTTTCCTGGGAATAGTTTCAGTATGGAGTTGAAGAGTAAGACTTGGTCTCCCACTTGAAACTGTTTAGGGTGCTTGATATGTCTATCATGGTACTCCTTCAACCTTTCTTTGTAGAGTTTGGAATTTTCATATGCCATGGTGCGCCATTCATCCAATTCATTCAGTTGAAGCTTCCTCTTCTCACCTGCAAGAGTGGAATTAAGATTCAAGAATTTAATAGCCCAATAAGCTTTGTGATCAAGTTCAACAGGTAAGTGGCAGGCTTTTCCATAGACTAATCTATATGGAGTGGTTCCTATAAGAGTCTTATATGCGGCTGTGTATGCCCGAAGAGCGTCATCCAAGTGTTCTGGCCAGTCTCTTCTTTTCTGAGCAACAGTTTTCTCCAAGTTTCTTTTTAAATCCCTGTTGGAAACTTCCACTTGTCCGCTAGTTTGTGGGTGATATGGCGTTGCTAGTTTGTGGTAAACATTGTAACGCTTTAGAATTTTTGCAAACTGAGTATTGCAAAAGTGAGTGACTCGATCGCTAATGATTGTAGGTGGTGTTCCAAACCTGGAGAAAAGTTTCTTTAAGAATTTTACCACTACCCTTACATCGTTTGTTGGTAAGACCTGAGCTTCTACCCATTAGACATGTAATTGACTGCCACGAGAATGAACTTGCAACCAACGGCCCCATGAAATCAATCCCCCACATGTCAAAAACTTCACAAGCTTGATTCCAATTCTGGGGCATCTCATCCCAGCGAGGAATGTTACCTACCCTCTGACATCTATCACATGATTGTATGAACCTTTGGGTGTCTTGAAATAATGATGGCCAATAGAAACCTGAATCAAGAATCTTCTTCGTAGTTCAATTTGCATTGTAATGGCCCTTAGTTGGTCCGGAATGACAGTGTTTCAAGATACTTAGACCCTCCGTCTATGGTACACATCTTTGAACAACCTGGTCTGAACAAATTCTGAATAGGTAGGGATCTTCCCACAGGTAATGCTTGAGGTCTGAAAAAAATTTCTTCCGTTGTTGATGCGTGAACCATTTTGGGATGACACCCCCAACTAAATAGTTGGCAAAATCAGCAAACCATGGTGGCTCGTTCTCTTTTACTACCTGAATATTATACAAGTGCTCTTGAGGAAACGAATCATTGATATCTTTCTCTTTCAAAGTTTCGAGGTTAGGATTCTCCAAATGGGACAAATGATCAGCTGCAAGATTCTCCGCCCCGCTCTTGTCCTTGATTTCAAGATCAAAATCCTGAAGTAAGAGGACCCATCTAATCAATCGTGGTTTGGCATCCGACTTTCTGAGCAGGTACCGCAAAGCTGAATGATCAGTATAAACCATCACCTTGGAAAGAACTAGATAAGATCAGAAATTATCAAATGCAAAACCATGGCAAGCAACTCCTTTTGTGTTGTGGTGTAATTCTCCTGAGCTTCTGTCAACGTTTTGCTTGTAAAACGTATGGGATGAAAGTGTTTGTCTCTTCGCTGCCCAAGGACTGCACCTACTGTAAAATCACTTGCATCACACATCAGTTCAAATGAGGAATCCCAATCTAGAGCTATCATTATGGGTGCTTGAGTTAGCTTCTCCTTAAGTGTGATAAAAGCTTTCATGCACTCATCATCAAACTTGAACGGTACATTTTTTTGTAACAATTTCGTCAAGGGTCGATCAATTTTGGCAAAGTCCCTGATGAATCTTCTATAAAAACCTGCATGTCCTAGAAAACTCCTGATGGCTTTCACTGAGGTTGGAGGAGGCAGCTTCTCTATTATGGAGATCTCTGCTTTGTCTACCTTGATTCCTTCCTTGGAAATTCTGTGACCCAGGACTATCCCTTCTTGAACCATGAAGTGGCATTTCTCCCAACTTAGTACGAGGTTGGTCTCCTCGCACCGAGTAATAACACATTCTAGATTCTGGAGGCATAGCTCAAATGAGTCACCAAACACAGAAAAATCATCCATGAACAACTCCATGAAGTCTTCCACCATATCTTCAAAAATTGCCATCATGCATCTCTAAAAGGTGGCGGGGGTATTACATAGGCCGAAAGGCATTCGGCGGTATGCAAATGTTCCATAAGGACATGTGAATGTGGTTTTTTTCTTGGTCTTCTGGTGCAATGGGAATTTGGAAATACCCTGAAAAGCCATCCATAAAGCAGTAGTATGAATGCCCAGCAAGCCTTTTAAGCATCTGATCGATAAATGGTAACGGGAAATGATCCTCACGAGTAGCATCATTCAATTTTCTATAGTCAATGCAGACACGCCATCCCGTAATTATTCGAGTAGGAATTAACTCGTTCTTCTCATTGCTGATCACAGTCATCCCTCTCTTTTTAGGTACTACTTGCACTGGGCTCACCCATTCACTGTAAGAAATTTGATAGATAATGCCTGCATCAAGAAGTTTGATGACTTCAGCCTTTACTACTTCCTTCATGTTTGGATTTAGTCTTCTTTGTGGTTCGACTGTAAGATTTGAGGCAATGATGACTGGAAGCTGAGTTCCTTCCCCAAGGAAAGCATATTCAAGGTGCTTAGGTAACTCTTTTATTTCGAGTTCAGGTGCTTCCTCTATTGAAGGTCTTAGATTTTTATTCATTAGCATGTCACTTTGTTCTGGCTCCTATTTTTCTGTAGATACTGAGCTTTCATCAGAACTGTCATCTATACTATACACAGGCTGCACATTGCCCTTGGTCTTTTCCCCCTGATCTTTGCTAGGTTCAGCTACCGGAATTGACTGAGATGCTTGCAGTTTTGCAATGTCCAGCGCGGTCAAGTCAGTTGGGATACCAATTTCTTCTTGGGGTGGAACTCTTCCCGAATTCATGAAGTCTGTGAGCATTGCCTTCAAAATATTATTTTCATCTACTGTGACCGAGCCTTCCCATGATTTAAATCTTCATATAGAATTGTCTTGTATGTGGAATAAGTACTGCATAGGTGGTACCCAATCATGCCTGATATCAACCATAATTTGCTCACTCCCTTGTGTAGAGTCCAAATCTACCATGATGAACCTTCTCTAACTTTCTTTAGTCCTCGATGTAAGGTTCTTTCAATTTCACTGTCTGGTGCAACTAGGTTTGATGGATTTGCTCGTGTCATGCACAGTACCTTGCAAAATTAAGAAAGATAAAGAAAGTTAAGCTCAAAAAGAGATAAATAAAAGTAAAGGAAAAAATAATAGAAAAGAAAATGGCTAGAGCAATAAGCTAGAAGTTTCCTAGAATTCCTTAAGTCCCCGGCAACAGTGCCAAAAACTTGATTGCTTCCCCGCAAGTGTATGGGATCGCCAAATAATACCTTGTGCAAGAGCGCAAGGATCGTATTCCACGGGGCTAAGGAGCTCCTATTACTCCTCCATCACCTATTATTTAACCTTACAACTTAAGCATAGTAAACTACTCTAACAAGTGCAAGAGTGTAAGCAAATTGAAAGTATGAGAATTATAAAGCCACACAAGAGATCACAAGAGCAATGATGAGATAAAGAGGCCTAGGGATGAGGATTCCCTTGAGGGGTCATCATGATATATGGATGCACAGTAATAACATAGCAAGGGTGATTTAGACAGAAGGATCTCAAGATTAATCCAACCCCAATTTCTCGTTGATTGGACCCTAATCCCATACAAATGTCGATAAGGGTCATCTCTCATGTCGATAAGGATCATCTCTCCCTAATCACATTCCTAAGATTGCATTAAGTATAGGGAAATTCCGCAATAAGGACACACTTACCCTAAGTCTATCCTTATGGTTCGGAGGGGCTACCGACATCCAATTTTTCGGCATGTCGATACAAGTATACCCCTTCTAGTTCATTAGGGATCTAATACACGTGAGTAGGTCACATCTACGCATAAAAATCATATAAGAACTATGGGTTTCTCCATTAAGTAGTTATAGGCATGAATAACAATGAACCAAACCATAAATCAACCCAAGCATTTCAATTAATAATAAGGCATCCAAAATACATGATGATCCTCTCCCCTTGATGGTGAAACTCTCCCCTTGACGTTCCAAGCCCTTGATCACCTCTCAAGCTTCAAGAAAAACCCTCCAAAAGATGTCCTCGTTCCTCCTTTCCTTCCCCAAGTTGTGGCTGCCAAAAAGCTGCCTTTCCACCCCTCAAATGTGCTTTTATACTTCCCAAGTATCTCGGTCGTATGGGGCCATATAGGGGTTAAAAAGAGACCAAAATTCCTCCAAAACAAGCCATCTCGGGGTCAGTGATCTTGCTGCGATACCACTTCTACAGTGCTCTAGCTACAGTATATATACTACAGTAAATATGCTACAGTACCATGACCTGGTTTTTTTTTCTTTTTTGCCCAAGTCATATCGTCATGTTTTCCATGGCTCCTCCGTGCCTTACAATGCAAATAATGCGATTAAGAACAAAACGGGCATCAGTTCTTATAAAAAATACATGCTAGATATATCAAATACATATACTAAAATATGTACATTTAGACACTTATCAAGTTCCATATACATTTTGGAAAATATTAATTTTAAGTTTGGTATGCGAGTTCCCACATCTTATAAATTTTAGAAGACTTCTTACACATACATTTAATAGACTAGGTAAATTTTCCTATGCACACAAGAAAAACCTTGAATATGTTATGTAGTTATAAAAAAATAAAATATAAGCTTATGGTAACTTGAGTATACATCACTTACTTCCCAACCGGTAGATATGAAATTCAAATATTCAATAGGACCGTTCAATCCTTTAATGATAGCAATTTCTACGGCGCTTCTTTGACTTGCTTAACTATTTGAAATGTTGAATATATCCATTATTGATTGAGTTCCATAATATTTCCAACTCATTCCAGTTTCAAAACAAACACCTGCAAACTAAAAAAAAATAATGTGAATAACACAAATTACATATTTGGATAATGATTGGAAATATATTAAATACATCATAAAAAAATTTGTAGTCTAATATTTTGGAGCTATCATAAATGCCTGATAGATAAATTCCCTCGCTTTGTGTCAATTTTTAAAGTTGCGATAGTTTTGGGGTATGCATTTTTATTTGTAGCACAAATTCTAATAGAACTTTTTTCATATTATTAACCCTAAGTTTCCCAATTAACATTTTAATAAGAATAATGGCAGCAAATTGTAAATGAAACCCAATAAACTTGAAATTGTAATAAAATAACTGTAAATTAAACAATAATATGGACACAGAATTTTGGTAATACTACATATAGACATATAATTCAGTACACAAACAAAGTAATTTAATTGACCAAATAGTAATATCATATATAAAATATTTAGGAGAAAATAAACAAAATAACTACAATAAAACAATGCCCATCAAAAAAATAACCCAAAAAATAAAACAAAAATAATATTTAGAAGGGAAACGAAAAGACAAAATAAATGCGATTACACAATAATTTAGTTCATCACTTTTTTAACAACACATTGAAAGAATTGAAACCACCATAATTTCTATTTTGAGCATTAAATTACACAATCAACAAAGTGACCCTAAATTATATCGTACCTCTTCATTAAAATTTTTCCAATACATCATTCAATTTCTTAAATTCCATTGCCTTATATAATTTGATTTTCCATATTTCTGTCCCTACAATTTTTCTATATTGTTTGAACACCTTTAAAATTTGATTTATAACTCTATTCATTTTTCATAAAACCTAAAAATAGCCAATGTTTGCCATTTATAAAAGTATATCACCCACAAACTATAGAGCCTATGATTTAGGGTTTCTATTAGCCAAATGAGTCGAATTTTATTTTTTAAAATAACTTTTTCAATCCTTCATTTTTTATTTTTTATGTGAAAAACAAATGAGATGCCATTTCTCTAAACTAAAATGATTATAAAAATTAATTCTTAGTTTTTTTTTTAAATAACTACGTTTCTTTGTTAAGATTTTTTTTTATTAATTATAATTACCATTAAGTGATTAATAATTTGTGGACTGAAAAAATAATTTATAATTCTAAAAGAATATTTTATTTTTTTTATTAACCTTGTATTTACCTAAACGACCACACGATTGAACCATTTAAACTGAGAGTCATAGCCTGGAAGGGTATGATGTTTAAGATGGTTTTAATAACTATACTCCAAACAATATACAAACTACTGATATAATTTATCTGACAAAATAAAAATAGTTTTTTGATAGTTATAATTGATTTGAAATATCTAATGTAATATTTGATGCAAACAAATAAATAAAATTAAATATTTCCCCTTACTAATATAACATTTCATTCAAACAAAGACTTAAAAGGGAAATTCTTAAAAACATTTAAAAATCTTCAGTAAAACTATCTCAAAGTAATAAAGTGGTCATGGTTGTCAACCTCATAGAAAAATAATTTTCATAACACAAGCCAAATATAAATCAACAATAAAGATAACTATTTGACAAAACTACCTTGATTAAATTATACTCCAAAACTAAAGTATCAACAAGCAACAAAAGAAGGGTCGGTGGGTGCTTCCTACTTCAAAATCCATTTCAGTTATCAATTCATCCAGATTTAGTAAGATCCAAATTTGATAGGAGTATTTTCACAAATAGCCCTCTCACAAAGTTTGATGAAAGGAGCTATTCCAATCGCTATTTTTTTAATTTCATGATGTCTAAAAGGGGTGCAAAATGCACATATATAGCTCATAGTTATGCGTATGCCAAGTATATTAACTAAAATATAGATAATTTAAATAGAGTAAAAGAAGCAATACAAATAACAAAAGTCGTCACCTTTAAAATTCTAAAATATCTAACAATAATCCAAAAAACCTAAAATAAATGTTAGGACTTTCGTTAATAAAATGTGTTAAGAATAATATGTAGGCAATAGACCACAAAATATTATTTTTAAAACAACAAGAAATTTTCTAATTGATATTCAATATATATATATATATATATATTTACTTTCACATAAATAACCAGAAATAAATAATAGCCGTCATATTTGGAGAAAAAAGATTTAAAAACATGTTTAGCTTAACAGTTTTGATAGAAATTTTATTCAAAGAACCCAATTGTCTCCCATATTCCATATTGTTTTGTGAAATACTTTCAACTCTTCCATTGTTGACGAAAAGAAGAATTAGCACAAGAAATTGCAACAAAAACACTACTTGAAGATCCATATATTACATAGAATTCCATGATACTAAAACATTCATATATATTATTGTTTCCATATAAATGTTCTTAAATTACATATTCCTTGTGCAATTATGATCTTGTTCCCTATTATTAATACACCTTAAATGGCTTTAGTTATTATGAATTTATTACATATATTGACTAGGCCCACAATTTAAATATTTTAAGTAATTTAATAATTTGTTTATTAAAATTGTGGATAAACAATATTAATTGAAGGAAAAACAATTTGATAAAGTCCTATGCCATCAAAACAAAACCTGTGTTTTGGAGGTTGACCTTACTTCAATTTAATTAATAAAAATGTTTGTTAATAACAATAATTTCAAGATATAATTATTAATATAACATAAGTAAGCATTTTTAATCATCAACATATCATATTTATAATACAAACTAAGGGAATAACCGATATCCAATGCATATAAATACAATCAAGAATAATTACAAATATGTTTAATATTTACAAATACAACTCCAATGTAAGTATTTATATGCAAGTAGCATAAACAAAGCCAAGCAAACTAGAGCTGGCTACGACAAATAGGGCAAGTCCTGCTTCGTCTTAGCCACTCAATGATACAGCTCTGGTGAAAGCAATGGCTACAAGGTAGCATGCGAATATGATTACCCTCTTGATATTGCTCAATGCATATCACACACTCTGCTTGACTTGACTCCTCTATGTGTGGAAAGTGGAAATAGTTCTATATTTATTATATCTTGAGATCCTGGATTATGTGTACGAAAGATGATGCAACAAACCAATGGGATACCGATGCCTAGAATGACACAACCAAGTGCAATAACAAACCAGGTAGATTGAACTATCTTCTTAAGAAATTTAACAAATTGATCCCATAAACTTTGATGTCCATCTGCAAAGATTAATAATAACATATAATAAAAAAATTAATATTAGAGATATTTTGTCTTACTAAATAATCAATAAAATATGTACTCATAAAAATTTCTCATTAATAACATTCTAACAACTCATAGATGTTTACACTATAATTGTAATGCAAAATAAACATTTTGATGGGCGATAGGGTTTTCATAAAAATAAGATTGATAATCAAAATCTCAAAAGTCAAAATGGATATATGGTATATATAGCTATATAACGAGTGTCTGGGTTGGGCTTTAGGTTTTATACAACGTCACAACTAAACTATCATTTTTCCTGCAAAACTTAACTTTTCAATAAAGTATCTCACTAATAAAAATATAGTGAACTTGGTCTTGAATTACATTTCTTGAATGAGAGCTTGATTAATAGTGAAGATCTTATGTGACGTATGAGCAAATTGTGTTAGGCATTTATGATCATGTGCTTGTTAACATTTCATGGACAAAACTAAAATTATTCACCCTTTGGCACTGCTGTAATGGTCAATAGTGAAGCATATACAATTACTTCTCTAATGATAATTAATAATTTTGAGATTTTAAATGACTCAACAATAAATGGTGTTCGCACAACAAAAAAAAAAAAGGAAGAACAAGCAGAAGAAATGTTGAAGCTAAACAATAATTTTGATTTAAAACACGACCATAACTACAAGTTGGATCTAAGAGATACATCCACACCATAGCATTAGGGATAACAATGAGGTAATTAGAGCCTCAAGCACCTTTGTCCCACCCCCCCTGGTCTAAGTAGTACTATTCTAAATACCACAACCACTCTAGCGCTTACTAGTTATTTATTTATTCCTATCATTTTTCATGAAGTATTTAACTACTAACATTAATAATAACATTAAAAAAGAAGTCATAGAAACCCTAAAATTACCTAGTATATATAAGGGTAATTATGTAAATTTTTAACAAGGTAGAGTGAGGTGGATTTATAACAGCTATTTTGCCAAAATCACCCTGTCCTGACTTTTCAAGAAAAAAGCCTGTCCCACCCTATAAAACAAAAACCTCCCAAATCAAAGTAGAACCCATGGGGCAGTTTGCCATCCCTATGTAGCGTTTAAATGGAACAAGTTGAAGAACACCAATGACAAATACTATGCTTTTTAAATTATGAAAGTTTTAAAGAGCACTACTAACAAAGATGGCTCCACACAATTGTTTAAAATTTGAATTAAAGCAACAATAGTTGATCAAAGTGAGTTAAATAGTGGAGAATTACAGAACATACTCGTAAATGAATGAGCTACAAATTAATTAAATATGCAACCATATAATTAACCAATAATAGTATTTAAGACAATTACACAAGTAATACTTTGAGGCAAATAGGATTTATGAATGGCCACTTTGTATATTTGTGGGTAACAGTTGAGCATTAGTGAAGCTAGAAGGTTAACGTTAAGCACTTAATTATAGGTGCAATTATAAAACTAATTGCATCCAAATTAAAATCATGTTACATGTGAACAATAATGGGAACACTAGTACTTGAATCATTAACAGTAGTGATCTGGATACGAAGTAAAGACAAGTTTAGAACCACTTTAATGCTATTAATTGGTAGATTAAAGTCCATAATTTTAGAAAATGATGATGATTGAGTGATTGTCTAGTTACTAGTATGTGAAATTACAATATTAGTCAAATTTCAATTTAAGTAAAATACTGTATTTCAAATTATATCAATATTGCTTGGTTTGTTATAATTGGAAATACTGTATTTATGTTTTCATTGTTTGATTTGATTTCAATTGACAGTTATAATCACTATGTAAGAAAAGTGGCGCGATTACCCAATTATATGTTATTAGCCCTAAGTATTTAATATTCTTGAGGAATGTAGGCAAAAACAATTAATAATTTGATAAAGTATTTATTAAGTTTAAAAATATTTAATATTTATTTAATTTTATTATTTTTATAATTAAATTTTAAAAGCACTTACTTTTTTAAAATATTTTTATAAAATTTTCAATTATAAAAATATTTTTATCATAAAATATTTAATTATAATAATATATAAAATATATATTTTTATACTTATATATGTTTATTTATAATTATATATAAGATAGTTTTAGTAGTGACGTCATAACCATTGTGACAAGTGGACGCCACTTAGTTTACTATATTTCAATTTATATGAAAAATTGTTGTAAATTGAAATGCCTTACGTGTAAGTAGTACTTTTACATCAAACTAAGTAGCCACTTGCATGTAAAAATAGTTAATTTACCTCTATTTACTTCAAATCAAACAACCCCTAAATTTAAAATCCAAACAATGTCTTATGATTAAAGGTGTATAATAAAACTAAGTAATACCCTGCATAGTGTGTTGTGAAGTTATATGAATGGAAAGCTTCTTGTTCAAGCTACATAGATGCAATATGAATCTTGTTAATGAATGGAAATTAACCTTGGAGTTTAAGCCACCCTAGATGCAGTATGAATCATGTTGAGTAAAAGATTATTTTTCTATCCTTAAACACAAAACTTAGTTAGAATATATGTGAGGACTATGAGAGTAAGAAAATATTGAGTAAGTGATACAATACAAGTAATAGATTGAATGCAACTGTTTCGTTGTTTATCACTATAATTGTAAATGAAAGAGATACATTTATAAAGTAAAAGAACAACTCCCCACATCAATTATGACAAGGCAAATGGCGTAATTAGAAGTCACTAAATAACACAAAAACTATGGAGAAAATATGATTGGCTAATCAATGATGGTCACAAGAAAATTATTACTAAAACATTTTTTGCAATTAAAGTAATAGTTTACCTTTATTTGATCTCGAATGGCCAACTAGGGTTTTTTTCCTTGAGGTCAATCCTGTAAAAAATTATGAGATGAAATATAACATAATTAAAATTATATACATTAAAATATACATTTAAAATTATAAAAGTTAATAAAAAAACACATATAAAAGTTTGTAAATGAAAAGGTATAAGTAATTAAACCTGGGCGAAGAAGCTTCCTATGATGGAAGCCCAATGTATTGCCTTGTCTATCCATCCCATTATAAAAATGACCTAAAAGTTATTTATTAAAAATCTAATCACATAAGAATAAAAAAATAAATAAATAATTAACATCAGAAATATCAATGTAATAGTAGTTATACTTGGGCTAAGAAGCTTCCTCTGATGGAAGTGCAACAAAGCATCATAAACTTCCCCATGATAAGAATGACCTAAAATTATTTATCAAAAATTCAATGACATAAAAAAGAATTAACATTCACAAATACCAGTGTAGTAGTAACATAAGTTTTAATACATATTATAATTAATTTTATAACAAAATTTATAGATCATATTGAAAATAAAAATAATTAAGAATAAAACAAATAATTAAAAAATTACCTATACTGAGCACATAGCAAGCCAATAACATGCATGATAGTATCAAACCACGTGTGAGAAAAATTATGATATGCATATTGGCCTGCTGACAATAAACAACAAAAAAAAACTAAATTTTGTATTCTTATATATAAAAGAAAATGATATGAAGTAAGTTGGAGTTTAGTGTATTTCCTCATCAGGAGTGTCAAACTCAGCTCTAGCATTGGCCGAATGAAACTACAAACAACTCAATAATTTGACATAAGCAGCATAATAGTTTTAATTAATAATTAATATTATTATATATTTTGTCTACAAAATATAGTTTTATCATTCTTAGATAATAGAACACTAGTTAGGGTTCTTGTTAAAATTTTAACTAAATGTTATTCTTAAGAGAAGAATCAAATATTTTTGTGTTTTCCTAGAGAAATGAATCTTCATGGTTTTTTTTAACTAAAGATAAATTATAGTTATTCATTTTATCAAAACTCATTTTGCGCAATCCAAACAAGGAAAGTAAATATTGGTTGTGTCAATTTTATTTTTTCCAAAGTTGTGTCCATTTTCTAAAATATGTTTATTGTATTGGATTTACCATGGTCAATTAACTGTTCACAGGGGCTTTATATATAGCTTCCAAACCTTGGCCGACACCCCCTTGAAATTTTGTTTATATTTCCAATCCTTCATTCATGTTAACTATAATAAATTTGATAAAAAGAGAGATAGTATTGAACATGAATAATTTGTCTAGTTTAAGGAACAACAAGAAATAAATATTAGTTGTCTCCATTTTTTAAATCATGTTTGAGAAAAGGAGAGGATAGTAAATGATAGTTATGCCTATTTTTTCTAAATATGTTTATTATATCAGATATTTATCATGGTCAATAACCTTTTCACGGGGTGGTTTTTGCAAATACCTCCTTAAGATCTTTCGTTTTTCTAAATAGCTTCCAAAGCTTCGCCCATACCTCCGTGGAATCTTGTTTATATATCCAAACCTTCATTCATGTTAACTATAATCATATTTTTAGGCTTATAAATATAAGACATTGACAATTTATATGAAAAAGATAACGTGCTTTTACGAATTGGAAGTTTTACTCTAGAACATAGAGATGGTATGTTATCCAAAAAAAAAAATCAAATCATTGATAAAGTCCAGGTAAGTTGTATTGTAAAGAGTAGTTAATAACTTATTTATGAAAAACTAAAAGAAATTCTAAAAATTAATAATGGATCATAGTATAATAAAGTAGACAGATGGGCTCAAAACAGAATTTTCTTTGTTTTTTTTTTTTAGTTGAATGGTTGAGCAGCATATACAAAAGTTCTCAAAGAAATTTAGATGGCGCAATGAATGTCACAAGGAAATGATTTAGATTTGTTAGTGCAACCGCACTATTTATTAGCATGATTTGACACCTAAACCAAGTGACGTGACAACTAAGGTGACAAAGCATAATTGATGATGTGACAAGCATTGTGACATGGCAAGAAGACTTGGAGTGCAAGGCAAACATCTTGAAGATCTTGATGGAGCTAATTTTAGTAAGTCTCTAACATGGAGCCAAATATCTTGAAGATCATGGTGAAGCTATCTTAAAGATTTTGGTGGAGTTATTTTTGGCAATGCATTATAACTTGAAGACAAGATCATATCAAGACCATATTTAGGTGATTTGATTGAAGACTAAATATGGTGGAGCTTAATTAAAAAAAGATCTATTCATGGTGTGAATGAAGGAGATATGATTTGAAGAATCCTTAATGATTGAATTGATTGATTGAAGTCTATTGAAGGCAAGATTTGAGGACCAAACTTGGGTGAATTGATGATCAAGTTTGGAGAATCTTTGAAGACCAAATTTAGGTGGATTGAAGACTAAGTTTGGCAGGTTTCGTGAAGATGCACAAGGATGTGCGCCCCTTGCGAGGGGACTGCGGGATGAGGAACTGAAGAGGTAGGCTAGTTGCCGGCAGTCGGGATCGGGAGATTTGGCTGCATCGACTCGGACTAAGCATGACCGGGAGGTTGATGGGTCTTGAGGTCGTCCGCAACGTAACCAGAACTCAGTCAAGTCAGCAGTCAGGGCCATGTTGCAACTTATGTTACAACAGCAGTTGCAACAGCTAATTTCGACAGGTTTTTAAATTAGTAGCCGCGGAGATTCTAAAAGAGGTATGTGCTATATTTGGGACGTTGAGGCGTCTATATAAACTACTTTGCTCGTAGATTGCATGTGTGACTCTTGAGTGACTCTTTGAGGAGAGTGTGTGAGCACCAGACAATCTATAGAGGGTAGTGATCTTTATTGTTGAGAGTGTGAGTGACAAGTGTTTGTACTCATCTATTTTTACCTCTTTTAGTGGATTGCTTATCTCCGGGCTTGGCCCCCCAGACGTAGGCGAGTGGATACCGAACTGGGTTACCAACGTTGTGTGTCTCCTTGTGTTTGTTTGTGTGCTTTTTCTTTATTGGTTTGTGTGAGACTTCTATGAGTGCTTAAGTGTTACTTAATACCCACAAACCACACCGGAGGAACTAACAAGATTAATTATCCATGAACTATATTAAGCCCATCCACAGATCAAGTTCTTTGTTTTCAGTGATTATGCTAATTATGCATAAACCAGTACCATATGTAGCATCAATAAATTGGGTGAATAAGAGAGATGACCTAATGCATATTACAAGTATAATTTCTGATCAAAATCACAGCATAAAAGCAATTTAAGAGCATTGAATTTAAGAACAGTGTATAACACTAATCAGATCTCCCAATTAGTAAATGGAATAGCATCAAGCTAAAACTATACCAATCTATTTTAAATAAAAGGACTGTTGGCAACATGTTAAACTGCAAAAAGATATTATATAATCATATTAGTTAAAATAATTAAAATGAAACAGATAAATTCCAGCCCGTAAATAACCATACAGTAAATGGCCACATCAGAGTTATACTTTCAAGCTTTATTATGCATATTGAACATCCTAACTGGTGAGTAGTTTATCATCATTACACCACAAGAAATTAGTGATTTCGCGGCACTCATTTCCCGGCGGTTTGACCTAAACGGCCACCAATGTTGCACATTGGGGCGGTTTAGACGGCAGTTAAATGAACGGCCGATGATATCTTTGATTTGGTGGCGGTTTTTGGTTAAAACGGCCGTTAATTCCGTGGTATTGGCGGCAGTTATATCTGAATAGCCGAGGATGCTATGTAATAGGCGGCAGTTGTGTAACAAACCGCCGGAAACATTATTATTTTCCCGTGAAATGACTCTGATCCTTTCTTTTCTCTCGCCCCCCCAGCCTGGCCGTTTCGCTTGTTAGGGTTCCATTTTCCCTTTTGCCTCTCTCTCCTCTTCCCGGCCATCAATCCATCGATCCATCCGAGTTTGCTGCCTTTGATCATTAACATTATTGGTGATCTTTAGGGAATGCTTCCAGATCTCTCAGTTTCTATGCTAAATTTGTGGTTTTCTTGAGTGTTGATCTGTTTTTCCTTTGAATCTGGCAATCAGGAAAGGTGCACGGATCTTTAGCTCGCGCTGGTAAGATGCGTGGCCAGACTCCCAAGGTCGCCAAGCAAGACAAGAAGAAGAAGCCTCGCGGCCGAGCTCATAAGCGAATGCTCAAGTAAGCTAGATTTTCCTCTTCCTTTGTTTTCTTTGAGATCATTAGAGATTCTCATGCTGTGATTTGATCCAACACTAGTTTCTTTTTTTTCCTACTTGGATTTTTATTCTTTAACTGTTGTTGAACACTATTTTTTATTTTATTTTTCTTTATTACTGAGTGATATGAAATGCAGATTGAAATTGTTAGGTTGAGGTTTGTTTGATGTAAAAAGAAGTTTTTTTTGGTTTTCCTGTGCGAACTTTTAAGATTGATTGGTTGATTGAATTTGAATGATGTGATTATTAGAAGTTTTTTATGCTACAGTATTTACGTGAAGCTTTGTTTAGTTGTTCTCTGGTTTAATGTATTCCCAAGATGAAGAATTTTCTTCAAAATTTCCTTCAGTTTCACTGAGTTCTGAATCTGACAAGTTATCACAAGATAGATAAATATCATGACACACACACTTGTATATACAGATGACCATTTACCTGCGCACATGCATTGTCCACAGTGTTCAAACTATTTCTAAGATCTGAAATCTAAAGACAAGTGGCAGAAGCTAATCAGTGTCAAATCATCTATTCAAATAATCATGCATAACAATTAAAGTTGAAAGTACAAATGACCTGTGCATTGAATTGGATTTTGAAAGAAAACACTCTCAACTTGGATTCCACTCTGGGAACTTTCATCAACTCTAAGAAAAACTGCCCAATAAAGGCACAATCAATTACAACAGTGAGACTTGGATAGCCCAACGTCATATTAAAGCTTTCAAGAAAACAATATGATGCAACCATGATGCACATATAATAAACATGCAAGCAAAGCAACCAGGACCTTCCCTTAGACTGGTTTTTTGAACATAGAAGGGTAGTTTCTTGGCCTTGAACAAACACAAAATCATCATTATCATCATCATCATCATAATTAATGATAATACTAATAAACAAGGAAATCATACATAAATATTTACATTACACATATATCCTCACAAAGTTTCTCTTTTCATACATTACCGTGAAGAATTGGGATTCTTGAGCCAAGCTAACTGCTTATAATCATAAATGTATGAGAAATACGTGAAATGTCTCTAATATCCTTTATATATATATATATATATATAAACTTGTAAACACTGTAAGCTTATTTATTTAGCCTTTTAGATTTTTCTTTCAGTTTTTTAGCCTTTTAGTTTTTTATGTGAAGCTTTGTTTAGTTGTTCTCCAAAATGATGGGTTTTTTTTTATTTCATTTGAAGGCTAATATGTGTAGAATTTGTTCTCTGTTGAACATGGCATCTAATTTCTATAGTTTTGACTGCCCTTAAAACTTTGTATTTTCTGTTGAAACTTGCTTGTCATCAAGCAATAGGATAATGGACTGAAGGTCTGCTGACAATTAATTTATTAAAGCCATAATGACTTCTATTTGTGTTGATTATGATTTATCTTATATCGATTATCTTTGCAGTTACTACTGTCTGCCAATTTTTTTGTCTTTAGCTGTAGTTTTGATGCTGTAATAATGGAAAGGTTTCGCATTTGTTAGTATGTTGTCTTCAAACCATGAAATCTAACTAATTAGTTTCTCATTGTTGTCACTTTGATTCTCCTGTTCTTTATGTGGTGGCTCAGAATTACGGATGGCTTAATGTGATGAAGCTATGCAGTATGAGTTTGTTTTAAAATGTAAAATTGGTTATTAAAGAGATTGTATTGGCTATCAAAATTATCGCTCTTATTTTATTTGTTTGTTTGTCTCTTTACACATATATAATTTCTCTTAGGTTTTACTGGATCCAGAGCCTAAATTGAAAAGGTTGTTTAATTATTGTTGTCATCTAGGTTAAATTAAAAAAGTCCCAAATTTATATGCTTTTTCGGTTTCTTCTAGGCTTTATGGCTTTCTTCAATTTGCTAAAGCTTTGATAATCACTTTCAAAATGCAGGAAACATTAATTACATGTTTCTGATCATTTCTTTGTTTTTATCAATGGACAGTAACACAAGTTCATACCAAAAAACATATAACAATAACAAGTTCATGCCATAAATAGGAGAACTAACTAGTTATTCAGAACAGGATGGAGATTGAAGGCCTCAATCTGCGAGGAAACTTGAACCCTCTGTGCGCTGAACTAAAAGGTTTGCCTAAAATTTATTGTGCCTCATATCAAACATAGCATGTTATTTGAAAATGTTTGGATTCAAGAGAAAAGAGTTATTAATTAGCACCTCAACTTTGCTGCTTCATTAATTGGTTTTTAATATGTATATATATAGCTGTAGCCTTTTATGTGAATTCTTTGATTATGGAACCAATGTTTATGTATATTTTGCTATGCTAATAGTATTATATACCTCCATCTTCTTTTTTAATGTGATTTTGTGAAGCCACGCACTTGTCCAAAAACTTAACTTTTCTTTTGCCGTTATAAATGTTTGCTTTGAAAGGAATCACTACATTTCTTTCTATACTTCTTTACTAAAGGGTTCCCCCTCTTTTGTAGGGTTTTCTTGGTCACTGTGCGGAATTTTTTTCTGGATTGATATTTTCTTACTATTGGTGGTGGTGGTCTCCATCAATTAAGGTACCATTCGTTAATGATATTTAAACTTGTTTAAGAAAATTATTATTGCTATGATGTTAATATGGATAAATTCTAACTAAAGCAATTAGGAAATAGATGCAACATGTGAGAGGACCATTACAGAGAACAAATTACACTAATAATATGAACAACTTGTACAATGTGAACAGACAAATATAACACTATAAATATTGGTAAGTGTTTTAATTTATGGTATTTACTAAGTCATTTTTCTAGGCTTAATTTAAACAATTTATATTAATAAATAAATTTTGTGTTGTTTATTTTTAGACAGTTTTAACTAAACATGGACAAATCATGGATTACAATGCCGCGAAACTCAGTTGCATATGACCAAGGTGTTAAGAATTTTATTGAATTTGCTTTCCGGCATGGTTCAATTAATGATATGATACTCTGTCCATGTCCTATGTGTGAATTTAGTAAGCGTCTAAATCGTGACGAGGTATACGATCATCTAATTTGCAAACAATTTCCAAAAGGTTATACAATTTGGTACCTTCACGGAGAGTCCCATCCACCAGAAACAACTAATTCTCCAGTAAACATCAAAATTGCTTCACAAAGAAATGTTGTTGTTCAAGATCCAATTATTGATATGGTAAATGATGCTTTTGGAGTACATGACACTATTTCTGAGGAAGGCTTTCAAACAGTAGATGAAGGGGACAGACAAATAGATGATGACATACCAAATATGAACCAAACTAGGAATGCAACAGACGAGTTTCATGAGTTATCTAATGATGGTCAACAACCTCTGTATGAAGGGTGTGCAAATTATTCAAAACTATCATTTATATTGAAATTGTACCACATCAAGTGTCTATGTGGAATGAGCGATAAGGCAATGACGATGATATTGGAGTTGCTACATGATGCATTTCCGCATATAAAAATTCCAAGCTCTTTCTATGATGCGAAGAAAACCATCACAAAGCTTGGATTGAACTATGAAAAAATACATGCATGCCCAAATAATTGCATGCTTTATTGGGGTAATGAAGAAGATGAAGATAGACAAAATTTCAAGATTTGTAATACTTCTAGGTGGAAGGAAAGCAAGGGTGGATCAGATTCCTTATCCAATGGTAATAAAGCTAGAAGGAAGATTCCTGCAAAAGTGGTCAGATATTTTCCATTGAGACCTCGTTACAAAGGTTGTTTTTGTCTTCAAAGACAGCAAAGGATATGAGATGGCACAGCTTGGATGGCAACAACGATGGGCTACTGAGACATCCAAGAAATTCTGAAGCATGGAAAAGATTTGATTTAACAAATAGTTGGTTTGCAGCAAACCCTCGGAATGTGTGTCTTTCACTAGCTACGGATGGATTTAATCCCCATGGAAATTTGAGTCAAAGTTATAGCATTTGGCCGATTATTTTCATACCATACAATATGCCACCGTGGGTGTGTATGAAACATACATCTTTTATCATTTCAACTATAATTCCTGGTAAACATATGCTAGGAAATGATATAGATGTTTACTTACAACCTCTAATAAGGGAGTTGAAAGAATTGTGGTATGATGGCGCTAATACATATGATTCTTATGTAAATGAAATGTTCAAGCTACATGTTGCTTTGATGTGGACAATCAGTGACTACCTTGGTTTGGGAAATTTATCTGGGTGGAATGTCTATACTGGACGTGCTTGTATACATTGCAATTATGCCTCTGCTCCTTGTCGCTTGTCTCATAGTAGGAAATGGTGTTTCATGGGCCATCGGTACTTTCTTCATGGTGGTCATAAATTCAGAATGAACAAGATCAAATTTAATGGAGAGCAAGAGTTACGAACTCCTCCAAAATTATTATCAGGTGAAGAAATTTTCGAGCAAGTTAAAGACATTGATGTCACATTTGGTCGGCCCATGGATAGTCAACTCAGGGGGAAAAGAAGACGTGGTGCAAGTACTTCTATAGATGAGCGACAACAATGGAGAAAGAAAAGTATTTTCTTTGAGCTCCCATATTGGAAACAAAATTTATTGCGTCATAATTTAGACGTGATGCATATAGAGAAGAATGTGTGCAATAATATTCTTTTCACACTGTTGAATGATAGTTCTCGCTCGAACGATCATCTCAATGCTCGTAAGGATCTAAGAGATATTGGTTGTAAACCGGACTTGTGGCCAGATGAAAATGGAAAGTTTGTTCCAGCAGTTTACACAATGAATAAGCAAGGGAAGAATTGAAGCTATTTCTAAATACTTTGAAGAATATCTCTGTGCCAAATAGCTACGCAAGAAATATTTCTCGGTGCATCGATGCTACTAATCTTAAAATAGTTGGGACATTAAAAAGTCATGATAGTCACATACTATTACAACAGTTGCTTCCACTCGCTATGTGTGCAGGGGTTGATGATAAAATATCTGCGGTACTACTTGAGTTATGTTCATTTTTCCGACAAATATGTGGCAAAACATTGAATGCTATGGAATTGGATAATCTACAAAACCAAATTGTACTAACATTGTGCCACATGGAAATGCTTTTCCCCCCTTCATTTTTCACATTAATGATACACCTGATTGTTCATTTGGTTGATGAAGCAAAACTTGGAGGTCTAGTCTATTACCGTTGGATGTTTCCGATAGAAAGGTATCTAATTGTTAATAACTTTATTTATAATTAATAATAGGATCAAATCTATGTTATATAACTATGAGTCGTGTGATGTTTTAGGTATTTGGGACTATTAAAATCATATGTTCACAACAAAGCAAGACCAGAGGGATCTATTGCAGAGTGTTATATTGCACAAGAGGTTATTACATTTTGTTCTTGATATCTAGATGATATTGAGACAATATGGAATCGACTTAGGCGAGTTGATGATGAATCTGTTACTCCCCAGCACCCAAATGCTCGAATTGCAGAATTATTTTCATATGTTGGGAAACCAGTAGGTGGTTTTACGTGGTTTACTTTATCATCCGTTGAGCAACTACAAGCGCATCGTCATGTGCTAATCAATTGGCCGGCAATTGATTCTTATATTCAGTGAGTATTATTGCTTGTGTGTTTATGCACTATTGAAGTGGATGTTATTAAAATATTACTTTGAACATGATAGACAATTCAGGATTATTGCAAGAAGACAATTACAGAACCAAAGTAGAAATCCTATTGAGGTAGACAAGATGGTTCATAGAGAGTTTAGTCAGTGGTTCACAAATCGAGTAAGTATTTCTCTTGATATATACATTGAATTTTGTGGCATAAGTCTAAATTATTTTCATTTGTCTTTAGATCAACCGAGATCGTGAGGTGCTCCCAGATTCTGATAAGAGTTTGCTCATAGCTCTTGCGCAAGGGCCAATTAAACAAGCAAAAAGATACACGGCATTCAATATCAATGGATACAAGTTTCGTACTTTGGAATGTGACAGAGGATTAAACACACAGAATAGTGGTGTTTTTGGCACATTTGGAACGAGGATTTATTCTAGCAATAGCGATGTTAACATGCGGTATGGAGGTGTGCCGTATTATGGAAAATTAGTTGACATCATTGATATTAATTATAATGGATTGTTTACGGTGACTTTGTTCAAGTGTGAGTGGGCCAACACAACTCACCCTAGAGGTTTAAAAACTGATAAATTAGGTTTTACTTCAATCAATTTTGCAAGACCTATACATGCTGGGGTGACTGAAGATGATGAGCCATACATTAAAGCTTCTGAGGCACAAATGGTATTTTATGTTGATGATCAAAAAGAAGATGGGTGGTGCATACCAATACAGCTGAAACCTAGAGATTTGTACGATATGGGTGAGGAAAATTTAGATGGCATGGCCAATATTGAAGCTTACCCATCACAAAATTTGGAAAGTTTATTTCCCGATGAAGATATACATTTACCTTTGAGTCAAGATGATGTAGATGATCTTCATAATTTGCAATTCTCAAATTTTGGGGAACAATTTGAAGCTGAAAATAATAGTTAAATAATTGATTATGTGAGGTAAATAATTGATTATATTTTCTTTTCCTTTTACATGTTATCAACCTAATGAATTTATTATGTGAGTTATTTGCAGTATGCCGAGGACAAAAAGACACATCACGACAAGTAAGTCAGCAAATTCTACAGTGGATCCAACTCATTCTATGGATCCAGGTACATCTATGGCAACACGACAGATTAATGCACAAGTTCAAGAAGGTGGTCCTGTGCATCAATCGGCAGTAGAAAGAGATGAACCTCAGCTTTTTAGAGGTTGCAAAAGGAGTACAAGAACATGGGATTTACAAATTAGAGGTAATTAATCTATATAGCATCTTATATATATAATTTATTTGAAATTTATATATTTCATGTGGTATCGAGGTTATATATTTGGTTACATGCTATGAACAATAATCTCATATATAAGATGTGTTTTCATTTTCTTTAAATGACAGATGGAAATGGGGAATTGAAGCGGCAAAAAATACGAGCCATTAACATATACTCTCTTTCACCAGGAGAGAAAGTTGTTGTGGAATGGATTTCCTGAGATCAGCCTGTTGAATTGTC
Source organism: Dioscorea cayenensis subsp. rotundata (assembly GCF_009730915.1). NCBI lineage: Eukaryota > Viridiplantae > Streptophyta > Magnoliopsida > Dioscoreales > Dioscoreaceae > Dioscorea > Dioscorea cayenensis. The sequence continues at coordinate 6,463,826 of NC_052488.1, read as the reverse complement.
GGGGGGTATGCTCGCTCAATTTCTAGGCCACATTGCAAGTAATTGTCAGAATTTTCCTATCGGATATGAAAAGTGGCAAAAGATCCCAGAGAGCTATAAAGATCATGTCGGGAACAATATTATAAAGGTATCTAATGTTCTTTATAATTGCCATGTTATGGGTTATATATATTTTTATTATAACATTTGATCGTTTTATACTAATGTATTTATTTATTTGTAGTCAAAACTAGAGGTAAATGATGATGGACATAAGCAATATATTTTCAAAAGCTTAGCGAAAAAATGGCGAGATAATCGATACAACTTATATAACTTGATGAAATGTGATCCCGATGGTCCTCGTGAAGCCAACATAGCAAGGAAACCTCCAGAGATCCCTTTGGAGCAATGGGTTGCATTTGTGGATTATAGAGCTCTACCTGCCACGAAGGTGATATCCTTAAAAAAAAATTAATAGTTGTATTATTGTTTCTCTTTTAAATGTTTAAATTACACTTTGCAGGCAAAAGCTGAACAAAATACAATAAATCGCACCCACCAGACAATGCCTCACACATTAGGTTCTAAGTCCATTGCTCGACTGGAAAATGAGATGGTTATTACTTTCTTTTCTTTTGAGTAGTTTTAATTATGTTTATTAATCATGTCGCAACATTACTTACGTTTTAAACAACTTGCATTCTTGGTAGGAAAAGCAACTTGGTCGCTCTGTCACTAGAGCTGAATTATTTCAAGCAAGCCATACAACATCCGATGGGTCTTTTGTAAATGAAGTAGCGAGGCATAATCATGTAAGTTTAACATTGAAACATATGGCATGTTTCGTGATTTTGTGACATATGTTTTTATGGAAAACTATATTGCTTTAATTTACAGGAAGATCTAATTATTCGAAGTCAAGGCTCATTTGAAAATAAAGCATTTGCTAGTGTTTTTAGGAAAGAACACCCAGGCTATGTTCGGGGTATGGGACTTGGAGTTGTCCCAACTCAAATAAATGGATCATCTTCTAGCTCGAGCAGAAGAAATGAAGCAAGTGGGGGCACACAAGCTGAAATCAATGAGCTCAGGGACACTGTGCAACTCTTAAGGCAACAAGTGCAAGAAAATGAACAACGATTTCAGCAACAATTATCAATTCTTACCCAACAATTGGCCAACCAAAATCAAAACATAGCAACCAATCAGGTTTTGTTTAAATTTCTTTGGCATTTATAGCTATATGATAACATTGTCTTGATTAGGTTAGTGTTAATGTTTTCACATAGGATTTCATTCTTTTCCTCAAATTTTATATTGAAATTGTTTGACATAGGAAAATTTGGGGTCGCCAATTATTGGAAGACGTTCATCACAGGGTAGTCACAAGGCACATTGCAACCAAAATTCAGATGAATCTTCATAGGACATATGCGACAGTAAGTTAAGTAAGTCCTTGTTATCTACTTTTATATTTGAAGTATGAAAGTTCAATGTATTTAATAATCAATCATATGAATTCAGTTTGGGATCCACATAAGAGGGTTTGACCCGGCTTTCAATTCGGTGAGTTCTTGATCAATCATTGAGTCCAGCTGGTGTTTTGCTATTTATTAATTTAATGTTTGGTTTGCAAGTTCTATTGTCTGTGTTTTCAGGCCAAAGCAAAAATAAGACATCATTGAATGATGTGATGTCGTGATCAGCCCGCTGAATTTGAAGCTGATTTGCAGTTTTTACACTATCTTTTGTTAATCTTTGGCTTTCAAACTTTAGTTCCTTGTGATGCCAGTCGTTTATCTTTTTTGTGGATTGCTCATGTTAGTTGTAGTCTATATATATATGCAGTATTGATTTATTTTATATTTTGTGTTTCTTATGCTTTTCCAAATGTTTAATTAAGACTCAGAATTTTACATTAGTTTTTATCCTTGCTTCGTCTCCCAAGATCAAACTATGTAACAGAACAAATATGGGCAGAAGGCTGTCAAAAACTTGGAGTTGTCCAAGGTGATAATTTCTTTGTTCTTTTCCTAGTTCAGTGTTGTGACTTGTGATGTTGTTGTTGTTAAAGCTTTTTCATTTTGTTTCATGTTTTACTAGCAGCTTACATATCAAGGTGGAATCTTTTCATCCTTTGTGTTCTATTGAGTTGAATTTCATGTTTTTCCTTGCAAGATATGCTATTTTGATAAAGCTTTTATCATGTTGTGATTCTTTTTGGTAGGTTCTTGCATTTAGAGACATAGAACCTCAAGCTCCAACTCATATCTTAATCATCCCTAAGGTTAAGGATGGATTGAGTGGGCTCTCAAAGGTATATGTTTTGTTTTTTATTGTTCAATGAATTATTATATTTCTTATTTCTTTAAACTTATAGTCTGATGGTAAGTATCACAAAGGTATCTCCATGGGCTACTATAATGTTTATGCTTCCATAGTCACTTTGTATTATCATGTTTTTAAAGTTTTTAGTCAGGAAGAGGTGGTGCATCAGTTGTTCTCCAGCCTTCATTTTTTTCCTTGGCTGGCTATACCACTTTTCTTTTCCTTTGAGGTTCAACTGTCAGTGCAATTTGATTTGACATTATATCATATCATCCTGAGTTTTGACTATTTGTAGGTAGAGGAGAGGCACATTGAGATACTCGGTTATCTCCTGTACATAGCTAAGGTTGTTGCTAAGCAGTAAGGGCTTGATGATGGGTAGAGGTGTCAAACGGGCCGTGCCGGCCCGGGCCCGGCACTATTTGGGCCGTGCCCAGCCTAGGCGCGTTGCTACAGAATCGTGTCCAGGCTGGGCCTTGCACGCGGCCCGTCTCGGGCCGTGCCAGCCCGGGCACGCTGGCTGGCCCGGCACGAGGCCCAGCTGGGCTGGCAGTTGGGTCGTGCCAGCCCAGGCACGCGGGCTGGCCCGCAACGGTCCACTTCTTAATTTTTTTTTATTTTTTATTTTGTGAGTATTAAAACTTTGAATTTTTTTTTCTTTTTGCTTTCATAGAAAGACATTTTTACCCATCCCAACAACTATCTAACGGCTAGTTTTATGGGTATTTTAGTCTTTTTGGTGTAAATGACAATTTTGCCCTTTACAACAACTATAAACGGCTAGTTTATGAGGGCATTTTTGGAATAAAAATATTAAAAAAAATTATAAATACCCCTAAATTCAAACTAAAATTTCCACACCAAACTCTCTCATCTCTCAATCTAATTCTCTCTTTGGCTTCTAAGTGCAACTTCCAAGCTTCAAGTTTGCAAATCCAAGTTTCAAGTTCATCATCAAGTATCTCATTTGCACTCAAAAGAAATCGACACCAAAAATCGACTTCGTAAATTATTTGTTAAAGCAATTGAGGTAATCCGCTGTTCTTAATTTTTAATTTTCATAATGGCCGGTTCTTCTCCCAACTTTCCCTCCGATAATTCTCCGTTTGGTTTTTATGAAAATACCCCGTTAAATTCTCCGGATGATGATGATGTTGTTATTGAGACCCCAAATATTGGGCCATCAAATAACAACCCTCGAAGCTCTAGAAAACGAACTTCGGGGTTTGGCAATTTTATGACATTGTTGATTTTTCCGAACAAAAGGCACTCGGGCGGTTTGTAAAAAAATGTAAAAAGATTTTTTTCTTGCCAAACTTGGGGGACGGGGCATTTAAAAAGACATGCCGATAAGCATGCCGCTGAAGCCACACGATCCCACACAAACGCAAATTAGTTTTTACCGATTCGAGTATGGGAAATTTTATTTTTAATAATGAAAATGCAAGAAAAGAAGTTGCGAAATTTATTGTTCAAAATGAGCAACCTTTTTATCTTGCCAAAAAAATCCGACTTTTTATAAAAAAATGCTTTATTCGAGGTTTTTAATCCAAATTTTTAAATCGGTTTCAAGAAATACTATGAGAAAAATATTGTCTTATTATTTATGATGATTATAAACAAAAAAATTAATTTCGAATTATCTTCTTGTTCTTTTAAAATTTCTCTTACTTCGGATATTTGCTCTTCTCAATTTCAAACGAATTATCTTTGTGTTACAGGTCACTATATTGATAATAATTGGGTTTTGCAAAAACGTATTTTAAGTTTTTTTGAATTAGAACACCGCCATACCGCAAGTGTTATTGCAAGTTATATAACTCGGGCTATTAATGAGTATAATATTTCGAGTTCTATATTTTCAATTAGTTTGCATAATGCTTCGGCAAATAACAATGCAGTCAATCTTTTAAAAATGAATTTAATGCCTTTATTTTCCGGGGCTTTTTTTCATGTGCGTTGTGCTTGTCATGTTTTGAATTTATGTGTTAAAGATGGTTTAAAAATAATTGAGCCCCATATTAAAAAAGTTCGAAATTCTATTTTATATGTTCGAAATGGTTCAACCCGAAGACATGATTTTCAAGCTTATTGTTCGGAAAGGGGGAGAAAATGTAAAAGATATATCATTGATGTTGAGCATAGGTGGAATTCAACTTATGAAATGTTGGAATGTGCTTATAATGATAGAGATATTATTTCTATGTTTGTTAATGAGAGACTTCCCAATGATCATGTCACTAATTATGATTGGGAAGTTTGCCATTTAATTAAGGAATTTTTGGAAATTTTTTATGCTTCAACTAATATTTTGTCCGGTGTTTATTATTCCACTTCATCTATTATTGTCAACCAAATATTTTTTTATTAGTGAGGTTTTTTTGCAAAATATAGAGAAGACCCTAATTTTTGCTCCTATTATTGCTCCCATGGAGGAAAAAAATTTAAAAAAATATTTTTGGAAAAAAATCGAACCACTTCCTATTTTTAGCTATGTTTCTTGACCCCCGTTTTAAAAATTGATGGCACTTTTTTTGCATAATTGATTCTTATGATAATAATATGGATCTTGATCATTCTCTTTTGAAAGAAAAATTATCGTTCTTTATTTTTATGACATGTATAATGAATATCATAGAAAAATATGGTGATAGAAGGACTTTCAATATGCCCTCAATTTAGTGAAAGTTCCTCTTCAAGCACCAAAAAAATAGATCTCGCCACTTATGTTGTAAATATAATTAAAAAAAAATTTCCATGGGTGCTTCTTCTTCTTTTTCTTCTTCTAATACTAGTACTTCTTCTACTTCTCATGAAATAAATCATTATTTAAATAATAATATTAATAATTTCCTTACATCAGAAGAAATGGATAAGTTTGATATTTTGACATGGTGGAAACAACAGAAGCATAGTTATCCTGTACTTGCCGCCATGGCTCGTGATCTGTTAACTCCACCGATGTCTATAGTAGCATCGGAGTCTTGTTTTAGTGCAGGAAAAAGAGTACTGGATGATAGGAGGAGCAGAATGAATAATCAAACAGTGCAAATGTGCATATGTTTGAAGGATTGGCTAGATGCTGAAGATAGATTGCAAGGGCTAATAGAACAATTCACCCCTGATGACGGCGGAGAAGGCATATATACTGATACTGACGTAGAAGAAATAAATTGATGAGCCTCAACTCTCAAGCTTGCAACATGCCAAGATTAATCCTTTATTCCTTTTTATTGTTTCAAATGTTCAAATAAAAAAAATATAAGTATTTTGAGTTTATTTCAAAATTCAAATGATATTAATAATTAATTGTTGTTTTTGCAATTTTTTTTTAATATTTTTATTTAAATATAAAATATATATTTAACTAATCTTTCTCTGTTTCTCATTAGGGTTAGCTTGGTGACTTGGTCCTTGGAAGCCGGCAGCCGCCCAGCCCTCCCCGCACGCACGGCCGCACTTGGCTTCACGGTTCAACCGCAGCACAGTTTCTCCCGCACGCCCAGCCCTCCCCGCACTTGGCTTCAACGGTTCAACCGCAGCCGCCCAGCCCTCCCCGCACGCCCAGCCCTCCGTCTTCTCCTTATCTGAATCCCTCCATAGATGGCGTTTTCCCTGCTTCTTCTTCTTCTTCTTATCCTCCGGTGAGGTCTTCGGACAGGGATGATGCCGTGGTCGTGCCGGATCAGCCGCAATAGGTGGATTTAGGGTTTTGTTTTCTGTTCTTTTGGGTTGGGCGTGGTTGGGATTATGCTGAGGAGAATTCGCGTTGGACCGTTGATAACTATAGTCTATAGATTATCTCTTTGGGAATTCTCATTGTTGCTGCTGTTTTTTCTTCTTCTTGTTGTTGGCATGGCTTTTCTTTGATTTATTTAGAGTTCATCTCCATGGCTTTTTCTTCTTCTTATTGTTGCCTCTGAATGACTGAAGAATGTTTATGTATGAATTTTGTTTAATTCATCTCGTTGGACAGCTGATATTGATTTTACTCAATTTTGTGTTCTTAAATTTGTATTAATAAATCTCATGCTCTCTTGTTTGAGTTGATTTTGTAAACTCTTCATCTTTATGAGACCAAGTTCTTTTTTTTTTAATGTGATTTTCTTCTTTTTTTAATTTTCTTTTGCTTGTATAGTTCCTCACTTCCTCTTTACTGAAAATTGAGAATGGTTCTTGCTTTTTTGGGTTATTTGAATATTTATGTTGAATTATTGATTGATGATTTGAAGTCATTGAACTAAGGATTTAGATTAGGCAATGGATTAAAACTCAAAAAAGCCTGAAGGATTTGATTTCAAAGATAAATAGATAATGATAATATAGTTTTTCAATTATAGTAAAATTTAATTTATATTTATATTATTTAATTATTAGATAATGTTTCTTATATTTTTTTAATTTTTTAAATTTTTTTCTGATTTTTTTATATTTTTTTATTTTTTTAATATTTTTATATTAAAAAATATTAACGGGCCGGCACGGCACGAGCCCGGCCAAAGTGGGCCGTGTCTCGTGCTGGGCCGACCCTCCACCATTTGCGGGCCGTGCCGGCCCGGACACGCACAGTTCCCGGGCTGCCATGGGCCCGGGCCGTGCCGGCCCATTTGACACCTTTAATGATGGGTTTAAAATTGTGATCAATGATGGGCCAAACGGATGTATGTTTTATTTCCATCTCTTTTGAATTTGATGGGTTGTTCAAGTGGTTTACTGATCAACTCATTGTGTTTTACAGGTCAATCAGTTTATCATCTTCACATTCATCTTATTGGTGGGCGACAGATGAACGGCCCCTGAGCTAATATGAAACTTCTGGCTGTTATCTTGAGTGGTAAGATTCATCCAAAGATCTCTTTAAATAAATTGGACTAATGCAATCAGATTGTGACCGCATAAGAATTAAACCACTATTTAGGGGATGTACTTGATCCTTGATTTCGACTTTTTCATTGTGTTTGTTACTTTGTTGTACTTTGTTTGAAATGACCCCTTTATTGCTTGCTGATAGACATATTTGGTTGAAGTTTAATTGGGAAGCTATCATATGACTGGTAAATATTCTTATTTCCAGTTTGTTATTAATGGATGACCAAGTTGGTTTGCTATGTTATATTTGCAATAGTTGAATTGTTTTCTGATTGTTTATCAGTGAGAATTTGGTTATCATGGAAACAAAATCTTTGAGTCATTTATGATTAGTTAATTTGGTGCTATTCTTTAAAGTTATATAGATGACAATTTCTCCCCCTTATCTCTATTTTGTTTGTCATCTTGGAATTATACAACTTCTTCCATATTCAAAATAAGGATAAAACAAAAGATAAGAATTTTGTACTGGTTCACAATTACCATAATATTGTCAGGTTTTCAACCAAGAAATGTCCATAAACTTAAAGTATCACTAATTTTTCAGTAATACCAACAAGAGGCATCCAAACTGAGGCAACAAATCACCAACTTGCAGAATTCCAATAGGTAAAAATCTCACAGAAAAACTTCACCACATTCTAATCAATGATACTACATGGAAGTAAAATAAGCACAAACATGTAGGAATTTAATGGGTGAAGCTCTTAGCACCATGAGTCTCAGAGACTTGAAGCAACTGGAGAATAGGTTAGAGAAAGGCATCAGCAAAATCAGAACCAAAAAGGTAAATATATATATACATATATAAATATGTGTATGTTTCCTCTCCACACACAGTTCATACCTTCAATATATATATTTTAGTAAATTCTTGCTCTAAATCTTGTCAGAATGAGTTGTTATATGCTAAAGTAGAGTACATGCAGAAAAGGGTAAGTATAAATCCATTTGATCAGACATGAATGAGATGAACTCTTGACTGTTTTCTGATGATAACTTTTTTATCAAACATTGCAGGAAATTAAGTTGCAGAATGATAACATGTACTTAAGGAACAAGGTGACTGATTTATGGATTGATAATGTAGTGTAATTTATTGAAGATCTCTGTTATTGTGATTTTTACTGATAAAGCAATGCAGATTACTGAAAATGAAAGAGTACAACAGCAAATGAGCATGCTGCCAGGAAATACGATGATGACAATGACAATGTCTAGCACACCTGCTTATGAACTAATGCCTCCATTTGATGCTCGTGGATTCCTTCAAGTGAATTTAATGGAACAAAATCAGCATTATTCTCACCAGCAGCAGCAACAGACAACATTGCAACTTGGGTACTGGGCTTTTGCAAGATGTTGATCATCATTCTCAGCTGGCTGAGTCAAGTGCTAATGCCTCAACAAGGGTGCACTATCACTTTCCATTACTTTCTTGTGTGCACAGTGTTCCATCTCGCTATGAGATTGCTGATAAAATTAAAAGTCTGAATGATAAGCTAGAAGAGATATCTTTTTCATACTTTGAATCAAACTGTAATTAATTGAAGATTTTTCTGTTGGCAGTGATGATCAAGACTTAGTTGTTCCCATTTTGGGCTCTCAAACATTAATGCGAGATCTAGAACATGAATTGAAGTTCGGAATCACAATTCATTATAGTGTTTAGTTTTACAAGGGCCAGGTATGTGTATCTTATCTATATATAAATGCTATATATGTATATCTGCAGATTGATTTAGAATTGAATGAATGATTAATATATGTTGAATAAAATGTGTGTGTGTGTTTTTTTTGGAAGGTTGGTGGTTGGGTGACTGAATATGGTAATTAAGACATTAATTTACTACTGTGAGAGGGTGCTATGGTTCCTTATGCACAACCTGGAAGAGCACTGTAACTATTTGCTTCCTTTGTTCATGGACAGAGACTGTGGCCAAACACAACACATCCTTCATTTTATGATTGATGAGTCTTGTTCTTCAATTTGTTTATAAACAATTGTCTAGCTTGTGATTATTATAATATGTTTGCAACTCAGAGAGAAAACAAATTTGTAAATTTGACTTAATTATTAATGAGTTATAAATAAATTTTTTATAATTTTTAAATATTAATTGAATGAGTTCAATGCGCATGATTCAAATGAGTTCAATGCACAGGATTCATATATATATAAAATTGTCAAAATATCAAATAAAAAATAAAAAAGAATTTAAAAAAAATCAAACCCACGGCGGTTTATACATGAACTGCCGCCACTTTCTCAGAGTTCCTCTGCCTCGCTCTCTTTATAATTTAACGGCCGTTATATAACCGCCGAGAATTCTCGTACGCATTTCGCGGCCGTTGTTCCGGCCGTTCTATAAAACCGCCGTGAATTATGCTCCCGACGTTCGTATACGCGGCGGTGTTGCAACTGCCATTGGTTTCATTTAGCGGCGGTTATAACCACCGCTAAATGATTTTAAAACCGCCACAAAAAACATGATTTCTTGTAGTGTTAGCAGTAGTAAAAAACAAGATCATGGATAAAAAAAACCATTGTTATGATCATTAGTTGATAGATCTAATGGCTTAGGTCTTTGGGATATTAGACTGCTAAAATTGCTTCAATGTCCAAGAATATTCTCGATTACTTGAATTTTGGTAATTATAAAATCTGGCATGATGTTATGAGATTCAATTATGGGAATTATAGGTTGTGGAATCACTTTGTTCTTTCCAATTGTTTCTAGATCTACAGAGCTATCTACAATATTGTTAAAATAATAAGACCTAATCTCAAAATCAAAACTCTTAATTTCAACAATGTTAGTTTTTTTAATAATAGGACCTATGTTAATTAAAAAAATATATATATACACACAGTGATGGAAACCATAACCCTTGGACATCAAAAGCATTGTTCTGCTATTACATAGTGGCTTGTCTTCTAGCATTTGATGTTTATTAGAAATAAAAATTGGGTTTTGATAAGCATATGAGAAACCAATAAAATTTGTTTGTCCTGCCAATTCCTCATCTGATTTTCTCCTATAATACAAGTAGTGATAGAGATACCAGGTGCAGTCTCGTGCAAAGAAACAGTTACATGAATTGCAGTAATACAACTACATTAGAATAAAATACTATCTAATTTGACGATCCATGAAGTTAGAAATATCTAATAATAGATCACATGCATCCAATTAATACCATTGATAATCTGCATGAGTGCATGCTCAGTTCTCAGATTTATTATTGAAGGTAAAATTAACCAATAGATTTAGTGAATCATTTTGCTCCAAACCCTTTCGGATATGTGGCACATGACAATGAATTGCACTATCAATGGTGTTTAGATGTACCTTTTTTGCCACCTAGTTCTTATTAATAGCTTGGCTACATCATATGTAAGCAGTTTTTCTTTGAATTCACTTTAAAATTTAATTTTGTAATGGCTTGTTTGTTAATTCTATTTTCTCTTAAAAGCAAACTTGCTTAAGTAACTTGGCCTTAATTCATTTAATAATCATTGTGGCAACCATGAATTTGTTCCCATGCACTTGAGCTAAATTGATTGTGAAGTCTTGAAATTATTAACACACCAACCACCAATCCCTTAACATGTACTTTTTATCAAAAACCTGTGTTCCTAGTGATGAATGTAGAAAGTTTTCCAATTAAAATTAAAAAGTAAATAAATATTATTACAAAAAATGGTCTAAGAGTTATTTGTTTCTTAGATTAAAATCACTACCAATCCCTTAAATGGACTTGATTTAAGTCCATTTTGATGGTCCTCTAATTCAACATTAACTTCTTACTCATGTCAAATGTTGTGGCACCCATTTTTGTTCCATGATTATATACTGTCCAAATGTGAGGATATTATTTACTTCCCAAAATGCAACTTTATCCCAAGCCTGGTTGCACCTTTTTCCAGAAACTCTCTTGTATAGTCATAGAATGGCTTATTGTGCTCCATTTATGAGCATTGACTAACATGAGTTACTACGAAAAGATGCACAACATGTTGGACTAGATCAAATTTTCAGCACCTAATCTCAATCAGAGCTAGAGCTATAGCATGTTAAAATATGTATAGATTTCAAATCAGATCTCTTGAAGTTGTTTGTGACAAGGCAACTTGGAATACATAAAATATTTTAACAATAACTTTTAAATTTTTATGTAGTGAAAAATACTTGCCTTATTTATTACAAATACACAAGAGAAAACCAATATTTGGTTTTGTATAAGTATATTAGCAAATTTCAGCAATATTAGCACCAAAAGAACTCCATAGAAACAAAAACAAGATCAGTGATCAGAAGAGGAGGGGTGAAGGGCATGAACAAACTGAGATCGCTAGGATAACCAAGTGGATGACAAACTGGAGCGCTGTGGCGATGGATTGGTAGGGGCAACCAAGCAAACAATGTAGGGAAAGGAGACATGCAATTGCATTTAGGGCCCGTTTGGCATTTTGCAGGGAAAGTAATTGCATGTAAAGTCTTTGCAGGGAAAGACTTTGCATGCAATTACTTTACCTGCAAAATAACATTACAACGTTTGGTTATCCCAATCAAAATTGTAATTACTTTGCATGCAAACTTAATTCCCACGTTTGGTATGAACTTGTTTTCAACGTAAAATTAGGTTTATTCTCATTTTTGCCCTTAGTTGTTATAGTTACTAAATTTGGGTTTTTATTCAACTCTAATAATATTATTAACTTAGTCCAAATAATAATTAACCTATTCTTCATAAATTAAAAAAAAAAATCAAATGGGGTTTTTATATTTTTTTAGTACACTAAAAAAAATATAGATTTAAACCACCATGTGTTCCTAATTGTCCATCATACAATTTTATTTGTTTCAATTCTTACATCTATTGCCTGGATTGATATTATCCAACAAATATTCATGACACATTCCATATGAACAATCACACATTAATAAATAGCTCAAAGTATTACCATAAATTCATAATCCAAAATCAAAAGTACGACAAAGTCTAGACATATTGTTTTAATTATCCAAAACATAAAATATGTCCAAATCACAAACCCATAAAAGAGACAAGAAATAAAAATAAAAATATTTTGATTTGAATAAAAATAAAAATAAAAATATTGTTATGCAAAACATGATAAAAGAGACAAGAAATAATATTGTTAAACTAAGGAATTAATATTTTGATTTGAATGCTTCTACTTAATATTTATTTATATATCTCATATATTTTTAAAAAAACTTTGATTCACTACAAATACTGAACAATTTTTTTACGTAGGGAATTAAAAACAATCGTGGACAAGTAAAAATATATATGTCTCAAGTTCTTATCTTATCATGTTGGATTATTATTTCAACATAGATTTGATTTAATCAAAAAAATTCTCCAATAAAAAAATTTTTATCCAAACAAATATGAAATTTATTTATCTTTGATCCATTTAAAAATATGAATTTTTACACCAAGAAAAATTTAACAAAAATTTAACACAAAATAATCTAACAAACTTGGGAAAAAAATATTACCAGGATTTCTCCGATTCAGAAGAAGCGACAACTCTCCGCCGAATTGGAAATATGATCGCGTTAGGGTTTTTTCAAAGACAAAACAAACGAGAAAGAGTTTTATGTAATAAAGGGTAGTTTGGTAATTTGACAATTACCAAACTTTCCCATCCAACGGTGTAAACACTTTCACACCACCCCCTGTGAATCACTTTCCCTAGTCAAGTGGAAAGTGATTACAAGGAGACCATATTATTTTTAAGAACCAAACGCTTGAAATAGATTCACCCCTCTTACTTTGCAGGGAAAGTAACAACTTTACATCATACCAAACGGGCCCTTAAACGTTTATAAAATTCCTGACTAAGATCTCATGATTGCTTGCCCAAAAAGAACTCTATCCAATTTCAGCGAAAACCAAAGAAAATAAAAAAAATCCTCATAAAATATTTGCTGATATATTCAGCTGGGATTGAATTTTCTTGCTGAAAATTGAGTAAAAACCAAGAATGGATCTTGGCAGGTGAAGTTCCAAGAATTCGATTAAATTCAACCCAAGACAATTCCTTTGCAGTTTTTCAGGTTTTTTTTCCCACAAATAACAGTAGGGCACCATCTTGGTGCCGCTCATGACTCAGCATATAAAGCGTTAAATATATAAATAAAAATTTGAGATGATCTTGACCTTAGCATGATAAATTGGCAGTGGAAGACTTACACTCAAATGTTCTTTTCAATTTAATATGTATGTATAGAATGGAAAGTTTTCAGAGTTTATAGAATGGATTTATAGGAAGTGTAGGTAAAGTTTATGTGGAATTGCACTAGTGCGATGAACTTTTTCTATGCTTCCAAGAGTGTATTTGTTATGACTGAAGTGGGTGAGTGGCAAACATCTTGTACACTTTGGTTCAGGTTTAAAAATTTGCAAATAAAATTTAAATTTAAATTTGGGGAAAAAATCATTTTTTAAGTGCACATCCCCACTTCCAACTTTTTTTATTTTCTATTTTAAATGTTGATTTAGTACTTACTTCTTTTTGTTGAAAAGTTACGTATGCATATTCATTTGAATGTAGTTTTTTTTTTTAATCAAGATGGGTGGCTAGGTCGCTAAATAAGATGACTGTGCACAAGCCTCGATGTAGTAAAGGGGAGTGGGGCCTACACACATATGGGAGCTGGGACCACCCGCACACAACCACTGCTCACACTCTTAAAAAAGTGCCATCACCTATGATTCGAATTATCACCACTTGTGAAGGGTCCGAATGGGAACCCGGCTACCAATAAACCACTTGGTCATTAGTTGTTTGAATTTTGAATGTAGTTGTTTCGCAAAAATCTGGGCTCTAGAGAAGTATACAGTCTATTTGTGATTTTACAAGTGTATAAATATATAAAAATCCTCCGAAATATCAAAGTTAATATCATAATCAACCATAAATGTAAATTGTTGCTTTTACAAGGTTATAGGAGCAAAATACTCTTTACAAAATTGGGAAGGATGATGACTTAAATGAGAAGACACAAAGAAGTTGTTGAATATATTAAATAGGGATTTTTGCCAAACTAGCTTTACTTTTATTTTTAATAGTCTAAATGATCTTAAAGCTATTTTATTTGTTTATGTTAGTTCCAGTGGGGTAGGTGTGTAAGGTAAACACTCAATCTCACAAGAAATTAAAACACAAACATGCAAGAGAAAGAAGACACACAAGTTGGTTACTCAGTTCGGCACAATCTTGCCTACATCTTGGGGGTCCAAGCCAGGAGAAATAATCCACTAAAAGAGGTGATAGAATAAAGAGTACAACACTCCCTTACTCAAAACAAAGCATACCCTCTTAAGATTGCCCACTCTCCTCAACCCTCACCAAAGGGTCTCTCACCCGTGGCTCATCCTAAATCTTCAAGCATGATATCTTATATAGACGCACCTATGTCCATTAGATCCTTCCTCTTTTAGAATTCTCCGCAGCTTTCTAACTTGAACACCTTCCAAAATTAGATGTTGTAACACCCAGTTGCAACGTTGCCCACCTTACTGAACATGACTGAGTTCTAGCCAGTTGCAACTAAACTCGCGACACCTTCAACCCTCCCGGTTCCTTCAGTCCACTTCATAGCAGTTGACTCATCCCGAGCTCCTTCTGCCTGAAACTGCTTCCTTCCTCATGTCACTTCAGCAGGTCCCCTCTCCTGAGGGTCGCTCCTACCAAGGCAACCATCTCACCAAAGATGGTCACTGAAGATCTCCCAATCTTCTTTCCAAACTTGGTCCAAGTTTGGTCTTCCCATGTGATCTTCATTTAAATCATGGAAATATTATTAATGAACTTGATCTCATCTCATCCAAGTTTAACCTTCAATATCTTCAAGCATGATCTCCAATCATCCATGCTTGGATCTTCAAATCTTTTATCAAATCTTCAAGTAATCTTCAATCAATCTCCCATATGTGATTTGTCTCCTTGAATAGCTTCATCCATAATTAGTCTTCTTACTATCTTTTACTCCATGATGATCAATAATTCCTCTCTCTTTAAAATAAATCTTTCATAAAAGGAGTTTTACCAAAGATGTGATTTATCATCCAGGATCTTACCAAAGATAGATAAAATCACACCTAAGATAAAACTTGCCCTTTTTGATGAGATCCCTTTACCTTGATCTTCCTTCCAAAAATAGTCATTCTTCATATGAAATATTGAGAGGAATTTCTCTAAACATAGTCTCCCATCATGATCTTTTGGCCCTTATATCTCCATATGCCATGTTACCATGCGTTAGCCACATCATTATCCTAGTCATTTCTCCTTTTTGTCAAGTCATCACAGCCACGTCATCTTCCATTGCCATGTCATCTCTTGACTTGTCATATAATGCTAACTCAAGTCTTCAGACCTAACAGTTTAAATAATTCTATGGCTATCACATCTATTTCTAGTCAGCACCCATTACCTGGTAACCAAAGCATCAACTACTGCTTTTCTCAAACACTTCAATAAGTGACAAGCGCCATATACATCAAGGAAGTGCATACGAGCCAAAAATTTATCATCTAGCTCTCATACCCTCAAACAAGATGAGGGATTTGGGGTACAATCCTTTCCCACAACTGCTGACCCATTACCACAAACGCTTTCAACGAGCCTTGAAGTCAAGAGTTTTGAATGTCTCACTGTGTTATAGGTACTTTATTTTATTTTTTTATAGGTGTTTATTTATATTAATTGAACTAATTTATCTATTTTATTTTGAGTAATAATATTTTTAGAACTAGGCTCTATATTTGGCACCATTTGACACGTCAAGCGTGATGATGTGGCAATTGTGATTTAGTAAGAGATGACATGAAGATATGAAGCTATCTTTGGATGAGCTATTTTTAGCTAGACTATCAACTTGGAGGATCTCTCTTGAAGTGCAAGCAATGGTCATATGTAGACACATCTATATTTGACAAGTGAATCAAGTTTGGGAGATCAACTACTTGGAGGCCAAGATCTCATTGAAGTTATTTATAGGCGGAGCTATTTGAACACACAACTATATAAGGAGAAGATTGAAGCCTAAACTTGAATGATTAAAAATCAAGCTTGGTAACAAAAAAAATTGTGAAAACTAAACTTGTATGAATGAAGATTAAGTTTGGAAACATGGAGATTGAAGATCAAACTTGGATGAATGAAGATCAAGCTTGGAAAGATTATGAAGAATAAACTTGGATGATTTGGAGATCAACCTTGGTAAAAAATTTGATGATGATTGAAGATTCTTTGCAAAGTATCTTTGGTATGATAGAGACACGTCATGTGGGTACGACCCTTACGGGGATACTGCTGATAAGGATATGAGTAGGCGAGCTAGTTGTTGGTAGGTCAAGATTGGGAGGATTCGACTACATCGACTTAGATTTGGACATAGTTAGGAGGACTGGATACGTCTATAGTTCTCATTGCAACAGAAGCTGCTACTCAGTTAAGGTTAACAGGAGGGCCATGTTGCAAGCTCGGTTATAATAAGACTTGCAACAAACTATGTTTGGAAGATATCCAAATTAGGAACCATTGAGATTCTAAAAGAGGGAGGTGCTATATTTGGGGCATGGAGACTTCTATATAAAAGACCATGCTCTAAAACTTAGGATAAGCCACCGAAGAGACCCAAATATGTGGGTGAGAGTGAGTGTGCATCTGGCAATCTAGAAAAAAATCTTTTTTATCTTTGTGAGGATGAGTGCTAGAGTTATACTCACTTTTATTACCCTATTTAGTGGATTTCTATCTCTCAGCTTGGCCTCCCATACATAGGCAAATATTATGCCAAATTTGATTACTAATTTCATATACCTCCTTTCTCTTTGGTTTGTGTGTGATTGTGTGAGTGTTTGCTTGAGAGATTGAGTGAATGGTAACCCAAAATAAACCCACCAGAACTAATAGATATTTAGGCCAAATTGATAGTTTGAACAATGTGGATGCCAAGTTGGCATCTATGTCAACATCCATGTTATTCTTTATCCCTCTTTTTTTAAAAAGATTTAATTTTTTATATAAACTAAACCCTTAATGTTTTATAATGTTTAAAATTTAGAGGTTTATATTAAACTCTAAACCTAATACCCTAAAATCTTAAATCCAAATACTATAAAATCTTATACCCATAATTCAAAAAACCTAAACCCTAAATAATAAACCCAAATCCTAAATCATAAGTATTAAACCCTAAACAGTAAACAACAAACCCCCATAGTAAATATGTGGTTTACTGCTTAGGGTTACCGTTTACACTGAGGTTTAGATGATAAAAAATATTAAGTTTTTTTAAAGAAAGAGAGAGAAAGAATGACGTGGATGTTGACGTGAATGCCAACTTGGCATTCATGTCCCAACTTGGCATTCACATCATTCGAACTATTAATTGGGCCAATCTGTTCGGCCTAAATTTCATATTGTATTTTAAATATTAGATATGTTATAGGAACCAACATTAGTTTTACTTCGAAAGATAATTCTTTAGGTTTTATTAATCTCAAAAATCAATTTAATAAAACAATCACCAACATTATATTCATTAAATTCATCTAGATCCCTATATTTTTGTAAAAGAAACCTCTCTCATTTGGCATATTTCCCGAGTCTTGCTTAAATTTGACACTAGGTGACAAGCACTCCGATTTAATGTTTAAGTCAGGGATGGGTACAGATATGGAGTGCACTCGCTAGCTCAACAACACCTTGCCCTCGTCTTACGTAGGTTTCAATCTCGAAACCTCTTCGAAATGAGAACCTTACGTAGGAAAGATATTTTCAAAAAAAAATGATTAATGCATTAGCTGTTAATAGTATGTATAGTGTATATATATATATATATATATGTCCTCTTAGGTCTATGAATGTATGCAATTACTCATGATATGTTTTATATCTTCCCAAGTTTAACCAATCTTAACACAACGTAATTCAGATTGCCTATAAGTACCCAATTTAGTTATTTGTCACAATGTGCATTTATTTTATTCTTCATTTTGACCTCTTAGGTATGTAAATTTTTTCTTTTCCTTTTAGTGGTTAGTTGGTGATGGACCATCAACACATTCTATATTTTCTTCTTACTTGACGAATTATGTGAATATGATGACAATATATGCACTTGTTTTTTTTTTTTTTTACTTTTATTTTGAGGAGGAATAGTAAGAGAAGTGCTATAAATGAAAGATCTTTGGCTAGATATGAGTCATGAAGAGATGTAATAGATTCCCTTATTAAGTCAGGTGATAATTATTCTATATGGGAATTAAGAATGTGCACGTACACATTTGCACACATCTTTATGAGGTCCTATAAGGGTACAAGGAAGCTTGGTGCAACTTGGTGGATTTACAATTGAGGTGTAAGTTATTTGATGAGTGTACATTTATATGATATTTAATATCATTTTGAACACTTATTAGGCATGTATTATAGTACTTTTGTGGAATACGATGTTAAACATGGTGTGAATGGTATTTTTAGGTATCGAGCAATGCTGAAAGATGAGAGAGTGCTAAAAGAAGCAAGAAAGAGCTAAAACAAGAAAGATAGAGCTCTCTCCGCACCAACAACAGAAGAACAGGCCAAACAAACCCACTTACAGGCACCTTATGGCCATACTTATGACCATAAGCCTCAGGTAGAGGACCTTGTGGGCATTCTTATGCCTGTAAGAAGGAGCATAAGTGTGATATTCCAACCTTTTTCCTACTTCCCTACCATGTTTTTGACACGTCCTTTTGCATATATCTTGTGTGTAAGTATTTTTGGAAATGTTTTAACATGTCATAACCTAAAGAGGGGCCATACGACCACCATGCAGGCATTTTGATCCCACATGAGCATGGCTAAGAGCCATGAAGGCCGCATGGATGTCCACATGGCCTAGGCTAAAAGCCATGCGGGCAACCATACTAGGCACATGGGTGTTAGCATGGAACCTCGACCCTAGGGCTTTAAAAAGCTTTTCTTCTAGGGCTTTTCTTTCACTTTCTTGCCCTCTTTCTCCCCCACACCTCTCCTCCTCTAAGCCTCATTCTCTTCTCCACAAACTCCCCCATCTCTTGCCTCTAGATCAAGAGGAAGACAAGGTGAGGATCGGATCATCTTCTTCTCCTCTTGTTCCTTAGAAGCTTGAAGGCGAGTTTCTTCCTTTTCTTTCTTCCTTTCATTTTGATGAATCTTTGGGATGAGAATGGTGAGAATCCTAGGGATTAGATGGATGTTGAGTGTGGAAAACTTGTATGGTTGTATTCTTTCCATTTTTGATGAAGATTGAGAGAAATTTCTTCATCTTCTAAACTAGGATTACTGTAGTACTGAACCCATCTAGGGTTTCTTTGCCATTCTCTTTGGCCTTGAATGTTGAGAGAGATTGAATCTTGTAGAAACCTTGGAAGGTGCTTAGTAAACCCTAGGAGTTTTCATTCCATTTTAAGATGGTTTTCCTCCTTCTTGTTTTAAGTTTTCTTTGGGTTTGATCCTTTGATTGCTTAGCTTGTTTTAGGAGGCAAAGCTTCGACCAAGGGTAAAGGACCAGTGGAAGGTTAACACCGTATTTTGTGGATCACTAATTTTGTGAGTGGATGATTCAAATGCATAATTCTAATAGAATATATACA
This sequence comes from Dioscorea cayenensis subsp. rotundata, assembly GCF_009730915.1. Lineage (NCBI taxonomy): Eukaryota > Viridiplantae > Streptophyta > Magnoliopsida > Dioscoreales > Dioscoreaceae > Dioscorea > Dioscorea cayenensis. The sequence goes on along the minus strand of NC_052488.1, from coordinate 6,443,975 downwards.
CGGTTTATGTATTTTATTAGGATGAATGACAATGATTCATGGTTTATCGTGTTGAACTGAGGTTTTTAATTGATTTGGAAAGGCTTTTCATGTTATGGTTGTTTTATGAAATATTTTATATTTGAGGGGATATGTCAATGAATATTTTGAGATTGAATAAACTATGAAACCATATTTTCATACTATTGTGACTTGTTATCAATAATTGTTGAAATGATTTCCATTCCTGGTTTGGGGATGTTGTCTTGGATCTAGACTTTTGGTATGTCATGTATTTCTTGTACTATTGAGTTTCCACAGGTTTTGATGGTAACCAGGTGGAGTCCTTCCCTGCTGCAGTTGGTGGTCTTCATGGCCAGCCTATTGAGGTGGCATGAAAACCCGAGTTTACTATCCAGTTCAAGTGGCATGTAGAACTTTGATTGGATATACATTGGGAATCCAGAGTCACCACACAAATTCCCGAAGGGTCAATGATAAGTGCTTGTTTGATATATACTTGGTCACATCTTCTATGCACTTTGAGCATGATTATTGAAAGCTACCATCTCGGTAGAAAGAGCTACCACCTCAAAAGTGTGAAAGCCACTCGAGGAGCCACTCAGGAAAGGGCTACCTTAGAGGTTGTGTGAAACTACTACCTATTCTTTCTGTGTATAAATAAGTCTAGTTTTAAGAATAACATTGTAGTGGATATAGTGTTGATATGAGTTGAGTTTTTCACACACACACGCTTTCGGACTTCATTACTTTCATTTTTGATTGGATTGTTTGCTATAGCATTGATTGTTTTATCTAGTGTTTGACTCTCTCCATGATTTTAGAATTTTATTCTTGTACTCTCTTGGTGAACCTAAGGCCAAGCATTTCTCTTTTTTTTCCATGAATTTAATGTTTAGTTTTGGTTGAGGACAAGCAAAGGCTTAAGCGTAGAGGAGTTTGATAAGTGCCTGAGTAGACATATTTTCCTATATGTTTTACTTGTATTTAACATTATTTTTACCATGGTTTATGTCTCATATAGTGTATTTGGTGTTCTTTTGTGCAATTAGGTTGTGAATACCTTGAAGGAAGAAAAAGAAGCAAAGAACACCAACCTATCTTTGATTCTTTTTCTTCCTTCAAGGCATTCACAACCGGGGTCAACAATTGGTAGGAAGCAGAGTAATACAAACCAAGTAATACTACAAGCTAGGTCAACAACATCCCATGTGGCTGCCCAAAATCCCAGAATCGAATAGTGTCCTCCATGTCGAAGTCGGTATCTGCCATGGTGCGATCGAAAGAGAACGAGGAGAGAATCTCCAAAGTAATACCTCACCGGACGGGATCGCGAATGGTGAGAAGTCGATCCCGACCCCCCACATAAACAAGCTCTCGAACCTCATCAGCGAGTCCAATCTTCTCAAGTGTATCCCAATCGAGGTAGCATGACTATCCCAACTTGAGCTTCTATAGATACCCGTACCTTTGCTGATGTTCAGATTTAGTAAATTCGATCTCTGGTGGTGAGTTTGTCTCCCTGTCTTGACGAAGACGTTTGTGAGCCACTTTCTTGGTCCTAGGTGCCATACCTATGAGTAGAACATCAAAAGAAGTCAATTTGGCATGAATTCAATGAGTACAAGGTTCCACACAGGCGTGGGGCAAGCTATGCGCCTGTATGGCTTCATTTGCCACTTTTCTAGCCCACTCAGGCGCATAGGCAAGCCACGTGCCCGCGTGGGCACGTGCTTGGCTCGAACAATGGGCCACGCGATCATGTGGCTGCCCTGGCCAACGCTCGGCTAGCCTACGCAACTGTGTGGGCTGCCAATCAGCCCCCACTGTCACGCGAGCTTGGCCACACGCCCGCGTGGGTGCCTGACCTTGGCCATAAGGCAAGGTAAGACCTCAATGGCCCTTCCAACTTGATTACATGCATTATAGATTGTTCTAACATGAATTTCCATGAAACATAGCATCTAAAACCCAAGAAAACACCATGGCTTTGAAGATAAGGGCATGGAGAAAATGAAGAGAGATGAGGGCTTACTAGCGTGAATCGGAGAAGAAAATTTGATGAAAATGCCGACAAAACACTTCTAAATCTCCAAGAAGTCAAATAAAAATGGTTTGAGAGTCCAAAGGTTGGAGCTCTTAAAGATGGAGAAATGGAAAATGAAGAGTGTTCGGGATGAAGATAGTGAATAGTAACCCTTCATGTTCTTATAAGCCACATGAGGGTGTGGAAATTCCACACCCCCACGTGGGTACTGTACACGGCCGTGTGAAAATTCCACGCGACCATTTGGACAGCAAAATTTCTGCAAACAGTCCACGCAAACCTCCAAACTCCAAATTAACACTAATTCTTCAACTATAAAAATGAATTACACCCTAAACTATGCCACATACATGAAAATCAATTCAAATCATCAAAAATTTTCCATGAAAAGTCCAACACCAACAAAAATTCATCAAGGCACACACTCATGAATTTATTACTGTAGAAATAAAAATCTAACCTAGAAACTAACTAAAACCTTGGGTTACCTCCCAAGAAGCGCTTGTTTAACATCATTTAGCTTGACATACCTGTCTTTACCTCATGTATCTCATAGAGATGGAAATTTTCCTTCTTTGCGATATGCACACATGAAGGACAGAAATTCTGCATATTCAAGGAGAATTTATTAAACATGTTACCAAATGAGGGAATGTTGCTCTCTTCTTTTGTGTGCTTATCTCCAAGTGCCTTAGAGTGCTTCCTACGATGACGTCTCGACCTCTTGACAAAGCGAAGAATTTGTTTCAAAAATTCTCCTTTTGGTTGCTCTTCGGGGACATGTTCTACATGATTGCTCATTTCTTCCTCCTCAATGTCCGGCCACTCCTCATATGGGTCCGGATGCAAAAATTCCTGCATATACTCATTAGCAATATTGTCATTGACATCTAAAAAATAACATGAATCATCAAAGTTAAGAGAATGCATCATTGCTTTAGCAAGACGGTATGTGATCTTTCCCTCTCCTATGCATAGTGTCATCTCGCCTCCATCCATGTCGATTAGCACCTTGGAAGTTCGTAGGAATAGTCTTCCTAGAATTAGTGGAACCTTCACATCTTCATCAACATCAAGCACCACAAAATCTGCAGAAAAAATATACTTGTCAACCTTTACTAAAACATCTTTAATTATACCTCTTGGATGACGAACTGAGCGATCGGCCAGCTGTAACGTCATGCTGGTTGGCCTTGTCTCTCCTTACCCCAATTTCTGAAATAGTGTGTATGACATGACATTAATACTAGCCCCTAAATCAGCCAATACTTTTTCTTCACCAAACCTCCGACTGCACACGGAATGATGAAGCTTCCCTGATATTTCATCTTGTTCGGCAGATTTTTCTAAAGCATTGCCATACAATTTCCTTACAAAACAACAGCTACACTCTCCTTCATTTTCCTTTTCTTGGTCAAGAGGTCTTTCAAAAATTTTGCTTACTGAGGCATTTGTGACAAAGCCTCCACAAACGTGATATTGATGTGCAACTGTTTGAATAGATCCAGAAATTTCTAGTTTTACTCATCAGTTTGTTCCTTCTTCAAACGCGCCGAATAAAGAATCCTTGGAGCATATGAAGGGGGTGACACAGCTATCCCCTTCTCCTTGTCTTGCACCTTATCCCTTGGCTTTTCTTAAGGAATTTCAGCAGTCTTCCTAGTAGGATTTTTTTCTTAAATAATTTCAAAATTTTTCTCATCAATGAGCTTCTCTTGGAGCTCTTGACCACTCCTCAAAGTGATTGCCTTCACTTGCTCTCTTGAATTAGTCTCGATGTTGCTTGGCTAGCTTCCTAGGGCCTTTCCACTAATGACTTTGTTGATTTTCCCACTTAATTCTCCAAATTGTATAAGGAAGCGATGTGATTGTAGAGTGTTGCCTGAATATTTTAGAACCTTGTGTCGGTTGACTGAATAAACTTTAACAAAACCTCTCTAACTCTGAAACTCTCTCTGGAATCAAAGGTATTTGCTAAAATCCTGGTGGAGCAGCGGCCTTTTGCTGCCCTTGATTACCCCATGAGAGATTTGGGTGGTTCCTCCATCCTTGGTTGTAGTTGTTGCTATAAGGGTTGCCTTGTCCTCTTCCCGTATTGTCCACAAAGTCTACTTGTTCAATTGGGGCTGAAGTAGCAATTGAGATAGGACAATCGGATGGCATATGTGAACCCCCACAACCATCACAACTTATGATCTCATCCACTCTTGGTGAAGTTAGCTTGTCTAATTTCTTGCTCAATGCCTCAACTTGGGCTGCCAAGGATATAACCGCATCGATCTCATGAATTCCACCCACTTTATTCTTTTCTCTTGCATTCCATTGGTAGCTATTCAAACACATCTTTTCAATCAACTGTTGGACCTCTTCTGGGTTCTTGTTTCCCAATATTCCTCCCACAGTGATGTTAAGGAGCTATTTAGTACTTGGATTCAGCCCATTGTATAATGTGTGAATGATCATCCACTCGGGGAACCCATGTTGTGGACACTTCCGCAAGAGATCCTTGAATCATTCCCATGTCTCAAACAATGATTCTAGCTCCATCTAAACATATGAAGAGATCTCACTTTGAAGCTTCACCGACTTTCTTGGAGGAAAATACCTTGCAAGGAAAGCTTCTACCATCTTGTTCCATGTTGTGATGGAAGCTCTTGGCAATGAATGGAGCCATTGTTTGGATCTCCTATTCAATGAGAATGGGAAAGCCCTCAAGCAAATAGTATCATCCAAAACCCCATTAATTTTAGCATGTCGCACACTTCAAGAAAATTCTCAATGTGGTTGTTCGGGTCTTCATCGGCTAACCCATTGAACTGTGCGGACTGCTGAACCATCTGAATGAAACCCGGCTTCAGCTCAAAATTCTAGGCTGTAACCGATGGCCTAACAATGTTCGACTGCGTCCCATGAACTATAAGTCGAGTGAAATCTGAAATTGTTCTTTGTTGCCCCTCTTGCTTTGCTATCTTTTCAGATTCTTCAACCTCTATTTCAGCTGGAAAATTCTGTTCTTGTCCAGGTTCTTTGCCCCTTCTATGCAATCTTCGCTCAATTTCAGGATCTTCTTCAACCAATGTCGAAAGATTTCCTTAGGTCATAACCTGCAGCTGAAATCAATGAAAAAAAACTATAAGAATGGTGAAAAAAAAAGGTATGAAGTAGAAAAAAACAAATGAAAAGTGAATGACTAAAATAACCAAGTCCTAGTGTTGCTAATATCCCGTTCCCTAGCAACGACGCCAAAAACTTGATACACCCAATTTGCGTGTGTGTTAAGCAAGTGCACGGGTGTCGAAGTAATAAAATACCCACTGAGTTGGGTAATCGAATCAACAGGGAACGAAAGTATTTGTAGTAACCACTTCTCAGTTATTTAGTCAGAATTAAGAGTTGTGATGAAATGAACTAAATTGCAAGAATACGAATAAGCAAGCAACGGGAAGGTAGAAAACAAGAAAGATCTCAGTCAATAAAGACGACGTACCAGGGCAATGCTTCCTCCTAGGATCTAACATGAAGCACATGACTTACTAAATGTTTCTAAACTGAGTTAGATGAGTCGAGGTAATCCAAGAATAATCGGTCCTTATCTCCAGGCCACCTATACTAGTCCCTTAGGAGGACCCATTGCAGAAATTACTCAATCTCAACACCTCACATCACATATGACAGCAATAAACTCTAGGGATACCTAGGAGTGTAACCGATTTCTAAAGATAGATCTAACCCTACTTCGAGGCGAAAGATCCCTAACCCCCTTACAAGGTCCTGGCAGAGAAATCGCTCAATCTCAAGCCTCACACCAAATATGGTTGCATAACACTTAGGGAATACAGAGATAGGAAGCACTCATCAGAAGGGAAAGGGGACACTCCACTATCTCATGACTCACCCTTTCAACCCTCTTCAATCTTGGAGTTCTAACCCTAATGGAGACCTCTCTCTCACCAAGGCAACAAATCAAGCAATACAAATCAATCACAAGGATCAATACGACATGCAAACAATGAGAAAACAAGATTGAAACTCAAATAAACTCGGATTTAATAGAAAACATAAAGTAAATCAATACAAAGATATGATCCTAGAGTTCACATGCCCAAATACCTACTAGGGTTTAGTTCTCCATGGGGCAAGTTACAAAGCAAAGAATAATGCAACGAAAAGCAATGTAAAAATGGAATAAAACCCCCTTGAATTCATGATGATGGCCTTGATGGGTCGCTCAATGTCTTGAAGGATCCTTCTTAGAAGCTAGGTTGCTGAAGGCTCCCTCAATGCTATAACAGAGAAAAGATCTATCAAAGTTCATGAAGAATGCCCCCCAAATTTTCCAAAGACCTCCTCTTGAAACCCTAGCCGCTTCGCCCTTCAAATGCTAGCAAAAAGTCCCCAAAGAATAAGGCAAAAGGGCAATTTATAAGCTTAAACCGCATATGTCACGTGCCTCAATGCGACCATGTGAGATTTCACGTGCCCACTTGAGCTGTAGAAATTCCTACATAACCGCGTGGAATTTTCACACTGTCATATGAAAAGTGTTTTTACTACATTATTGCTGCAGTAAATTACTACAATGTTTTCCTGCTGTACTTTGCTACAGTACTCTTCGTAAATGTGGCTCACTGATAAGTGCTTGAGTAGACATATTTTTATATATGTTTTACATGCATTGAGCATCATTTTTATTGTGGTTTATGTCTCATATTGTGTATTTGGTGTTCTTTTTATGCATATAGGTTGTGAATGCCTTGAAGAGTAAAAAAAGGAAGCAAAAGATAGGCTATAAAGACACAATGTTGGGAGTTCTTGTTCAATTCAAGGATCAAGACACGAGAGCGGTTCATAAACGTGGAGATGTGTGCCAACTTCCAAGAAGATTCAAGTCAATTCACTATTTGGAAGGGCACAAAGGCAGCCACATCTTCATATTCCTTCTCTTTGTGAAGATTGCAAGACCTCTCAAAGATACGTCGATGAAGAAAAAGTTTTATAGCCTACCACATGGACGCAGTGCCCGGACATGTGGCCTTAAGAGAAGAGTGTTCGGATCGCGTTTTTGTGAAAAAGTATCGTAGCAATTTCATTGTATCAGATCGTAGCAAAAATTGCTATTCACGCCGTGTGGAAATTTCAGCCCTCACGCCGCCGCGTGGAAAAATCCACACGGGCGTGAGGGCACATAACGGACGCGATCTAAGGCCTATAAATAGCCGCTTTTGCCCTATTCTTTCTCATCTTTTGTGCGGCTCTTGAGGGGTGAGACGGCTAGGGTTTGGAGAGGAGGTCTTTGTGGCTTTAGAGGCGCTTCGTCACCAACTTTGATCGATTCCTCCTCCGTCATAGCATCAAGGAAGCCACCGGTGAACCTAGCTTCGGAGTGGGTCCTTCAAGACGTCGAAGCTCTCCATCAAGGCCATCAGTTCATATATAAGGGGGTTTATTTCTATGGTTTTAATGTACTTTCATTCATTGATGGTGTGTTTTGTATGTTGCTCCATGGAGAGCTAAAACCCTAGAGGGTATTTGGGCTTGTGAACCCTAGGATTCTCATCATTTGTGGATTTGCTTAGTGTTTCTATTTAATCCGAGTTTGATTAAGTTTTAATGTTGTATTCACATTGCTTGCTTGTTTAATTAATCCTTGTGGTTGATTGGATTTGCATGATTTGTTACTTTGATGTGAGAGAGGTCTCCATTAGAGTTAGAACTTCAAGGTTAAAGAGGGTTGAGAGGGTGAGTCATGAGATAGTGGAGTGTCCCCTCTCCCTTCCGATTGAGTGTATTCTATCTCCGTTCCTTAAGCTCTATGCAACCATATTTGGTGTGAGGCGTGAGATTGAGAGATTTCTCCGCCGGGACCTTGTAGGGGGTTAGGATCCTTCGCAGGGAATTAGGGTTAGATCAATCTTTAGGAATCGGATACAACTCTTGCAATCCCTAGAGTGCTTTGCAGTCATATGTGGTGTGAGGTGTTGAGATTGAGCGATTTCTCCACCGGGACCTCGTAGGGGACTAGTATCGGTGATCGGGAGGCCGGATCCGATTATATTTGGATTTCCACGACTTAACTTTCTCATCATAGAAACACTTTGCTTATTCGGTACCTAATACCTGAATCCTAGGGGGAGCATTGCCCGAATACCCCACTTTTACTGATTGAGATCTCCATCCATTTTACCCTTGCATATTTGTCTCCGGTATTCATTTCTTCGCACATTAGATCACCACACCTTTCCATTTATCATTAGGTTAGAAAGCAGAGAAGAAGTTAGTACTAGTAGCCCTGTTCCCTGTGGATTCGACTACCCACTCACCGGGGTAATTATTACTTCGACACCTGTGCACTTGCGATTTACACGCATATTCGGACGTGTCAAGTTTTTGGCGCCGTTGCCGGGGAACAGGATATTAGGAACGCTAGGACTTTGTTGCTCTAGCCACTTATCTTTTTCTTTATTTTGTCTATTCCACACTTTCTTTTTCTTCCATCATTCTCATCGATTTTGATTTTGTTTTTATCTATTTCACTCTATCTTCTTCCACCGTTCTATTTTGTTTTATTTTGTCTTATTTACTTTTCCTTGCATGGAACTTGAATGATGATTAATCCATTTGTAGAATTATATTTTCAGGTTGATATTCTCACTAGAAAAATTGATCAATTTATCAATGTTCATCAACAACACAATCCATATCGCATCAACTATCATCCAAATCAAAGGAGCTACCCAAACCTCTTATGGGATATTGATGGACAACAATGGGAAGCACCTCAACAAGAACTTCAATGGAATGAGAAAGTTGAAGAAGATGTACTTCGGTTGGAAAGAGTGTTACTGAGATTTATTGAAGCAACCGATGCCCGTTTCCAAAATATTGAGGCCACATTAAGTTGTCACGATGTCTCCATCAAAAACATTGAGCATCAATTAGGAGAGATCTTGGACATGCTTGCTAAGGAAAAAGAAGAATTTGAACAAGCAAGGCAAATGTCTCCGGGACATGATGAGGCCATGAGCACAATTAAAGAAGTTGGGCAAATTGAGTACATTGATGTAGGAAATGAAAAGCAAGAAGTTGAATATCATTTTAAGATTTTGGATTGTGTGAATGAAGATTGTGCTTGTGAGCGAGAAAATTTTCAAGGGGATTTGCTAGTCTCATGTTCCTCTCAAGTTGAAAATACACAAGAAGAAGCAAACCCCAAGTTAATGGAACAAGCATTTCTCTTTGGGATTGATCAACTCTTACAATGCAAGAAAGAGACTTTGGGAAGGGAAGAAGATGTGGGTACGAGATTGAAACCATCCAATGACCCACCTATGCTAATCTTGGACAATTACCAACCCAAATTGTTTCCTTGGAGGCCAAAAGTAAGATGGTTGGACTCTCCAACAAATACTTCATCCCGGCAAGTTGACTCTTGGTTTAAAGGAAGTAGCTATGCAATGTCTAGTCGGGAGGAACACACTCTTTTCAAGCCTCCATAGGGTAAAGAAGAGGTACGTCAAGCTTAGTGACGTAAAACAAGCGCTTCTTGGGAGGCAACCCAAGTTTTTAATTGTTTTCTAGCTTAGATTTTTATTTCTGCAGTAATAAATTCATGAGTGGGTGCTTTGATGAATTTTTGTTGGTGTTGAAGTTTTCATGGAAAATTTTGGTGATTTAAATTGATTTTCGTGTATGTGGCATGGTTGAGGGTGTAATTCATGTTTATAGTTGAAGAATTAGTGTTAATTTGAAGTTTGGAACCTTGCGTGGACTGTCTGCAGAAATTTTGCAGCTCACGCGGTCGTCCACACGGCCGTGTACAGTACCCACGCGAAGGTGTGGAATTTCCACACCCCCATGTGGTTTATAAGATTATGAGGGGTCACGTTTCATTATCTTCACCACTTACACCCGTCTTCTCCCACTTCTCCATCTTCAAGAATCTGAACTTTTGAGCACAAAAAAACTAATTTTCTTCAACTCCTTGGAGATTTAAAAGTGTTTTGCCGGCATTTGCATTAAGTTTCCTTCACCGATTTGCTCCGGTAAACTTCATTTTCCCCTATCTTCTCTATGCCCTTATTTTGCCAATCCATAGAGTTTTATTGGTTTATAAGTGTTGTTTTTCATGGAAAATCTTGTAGAGACACTTTAGAATGTATGGATCGGAAATTTTTGGAAGCGTTGGAGCCCAATCATGGCTTCTTGGCCATGGTTAGGCGCCCACGTGGGCGCGTGGCCGGCCCACACGCCCGTGTGGGCGATCTGGGCCGCTCGGTGGCGCCCAGCGCCCGCGATGGGCTGGCCCGACCATTCGGTCGCGCTGCCCACGCGCCCGCGAGCTGGCCGACCGCTTCGGTTGCCCCACGCGGGCGCTGCCGCGTGGGCTGGCGCCACGGGCTCGCGTGGCGCCCGGCGAGACGAGCAGCGCCCACGCGGGCGTGGCTTCCCCACGCCCGCGTGCGGGTGGAAAAGTACCCAATAAGGCGGAAAAAGTGCTTGGCTTTGCCCTCACGCCCTGCGTGGAGCCCCCATGCACTCATCAAATTCATGCTTAACTGACTTCTTTTGAAGCTTTATTTGCAGGTATGCCACCAAGGACCGAAAAGTTTTGATCGTATATGATTAACCTTGGATGGGAACATTCTTTTGGCACACCCAGCAACACCGGAAAGACGACGTCGATGCTTGAGGCATCCCACTCATGATTCTTTAGTTTCCTTTACTTTTTGTTTTTCATTTTTAGTTGTTATTTTTAGCTTTTTAGAGTTTAGTTAACTTTTGTGTTTTTGTTTTTGTTTGTGCGAGTTTGTGCTTCATGTGTTTACTTATAAGAACTCGTACATCTTTTTCTATTTTGTTGAGCTTCACTCGAACCCCTTGTCTACGTGCGGATGGCCTTGAGAGTGATGTTGATAGTGTTTTTAGTCATAGACATGATCATGTGATATTGTCACATGGTCGTGTGAGCTTCACAACCCATACAACAAGCCCATGAGTTAGACTTCACCAAACGATTAATGAGGAGTTCGGGGGAGTATTGTTTTAATTGCATTCCCACACACATTATGCTTCCATTGTTATTATTTTTTTATTGTGCTTGCATGCGTACATTGAGGACAATGTACATCTTAAGTGTGGGGAGGGTTCACCTTATACATGACTTTTTACTTGTGTTTTTCATGAGCATGCTCTTCTTTCGCCAATGAAGGTTCACCTTAGGGTTAAGAGTTTAATTCTTAGTTTTTTTGTAGGTTATAAACATGGATTTTTATCATGCTCTAGTTTTTCATCCAATTTTATTGAATATTTTTTTATCCGATTGCACTTTCTCGCACTTTTTCTCGCTCATTAGACCTATGAAGACTCTAGTTCATTATGTTTGGGACTTTAGTGTGCTAGTTTTTATTTGAAAAAGGAAAAAAAATTAGAAAAATTTAAAAAATAAAAAATAATAAAAAAAAAAAGAAATGGAAATTGTTTGTTGTTTGTACATAGGGTGTGGAAAGAGCTACCACCCATGATGTATGTAGCTACTCTCATAAGTCGGATACTTGTTATGCCCTAATGAGAGAAAGAGCTATCTCATGGGATGTGTGAAAGCTACCATCCTCGGTAGAAAGAGCTACCACCTCGAAAGTGTGAAAGCCACTCGGGAGGCATCTGGGGAAAGGGCTACCTTAGAGGTTGTGTGAAGCTACTACCTTCTTTCTGTTTATAAATAAGTCCAATGTTAATAAGAACTTGGTAGTGGACATAGTGTTGACATGAGTAGAGTTTTTCACACACACACGCAATCGGATTTTATCACATTCATTTTTTTGATTGGATTGTTTGCTAGAGCATTGATTGTTTTTGTCTAGTGTTTGATTCTCTCCATGACTGTAGAATTTTTATTCTTGTACTCATTTGGTGAACCTAAGGCCAAGCACTTCTCTTTTTCTTTCCATAGGTATAATGTTTAATTTTTGCTTGAGGACAAGCAAAGACTTAAGTGTGGGGGAGTTTGATAAGTGCTTGAGTAGACATATTTTTTTATATGTTTTACATGCATTGAGCATCATTTTTCTCTGTGGTTTATGTCTCATATTGTGTATTTGGTGTTCTTTTTATGCATATAGGTTGTGAATGCCTTGAAGAGTAAAAAGGAAGCAAAGATAGGCTATAAAAGACACAATGTTGGGAGTTCTTGTTCAATTCAAGGATCAAGACACGAGAGCGGTTCATAAGCGTGGAGATGTGTGCCAACTTCCAAGAAGATTCAAGTCAATTCACTATTTGGAAGGGCACAAAGGCAGCCACATCTTCAAATTCCTTCTCTTTGTGAAGATTGCAAGACCTCTCAAAGATACGTCGATGAAGAAAAGTTTTATAGCCTACCACATGGACGTGTGCCCGGACATGTGGCCTTAAGAGAAGAGTGTTCGGATCGCGTTTTGTGAAAAGTACTGTAGCAATTTCACATGTATCGATCTTTGTAGCAAAATTGCTATTCACGCGGCCGCGTGGAAATTTCTGCGACCCGCGGCGGCGTGGAAAAATCCACAGGGCGGCGTGAGGGCACATGACAGACGCGATCTAAGGCCTATAAATAGCCATTTTGTCCTATTCTTTCTCATCTTTTGTGCGGCTCTTGAGGGGTGAGACGGCTAGGGGTTTGGAGAGGAGGTCTTTGCGGCTTTTGGAGGCGCTTCGTCACCAACTTTGATCGATTCCTCCTCCGTCATAGCATCAAGGAAGCCACCGGTGAACCTAGCTCGGAGTGGGTCCTTCAAGGCGTCGAAGCTCTCCATCAAGGCCATCGGTTCATATATAAGGGGTTTATTTCTATGGTTTTTAATGTACTTTCATTCATTGATGGTGTGTTTTGTATGTTGCTCCATGGAGAGCTAAAACCCTAGAGGGTATTTGGGCTTGTGAACCCTAGGATTCTCATCATTTGTGGATTTGCTTAGTGTTTCTATTTAATCCGAGTTTGATTAAGTTTTAATGTTGTACTCTCATTGCTTGCTTGCTTAATTAATCCTTGTGGTTGATTGGATTTGCATGATTTGTTACTTTGATGTGAGAGAGGTCTCCATTAGAGTTAGAACTTCAAGGTTAAAGAGGGTTAAGAGGGTGAGTCATGAGATAGTGGAGTGTCCCCTCTCCCTTCCGATTGAGTGTATTCTATCTCCGTTCCTTAAGCTCTATGCAACCATATTTGGTGTGAGGCGTGAGATTGAGAGATTTCTCCGCCGGGACCTTGTAGGGGGTTAGGATCCTTCACCGGGAATTAGGGTTGGATTAATCTTTAGGAATTGGATACAACTCTTGCAATCCCTAGAGTGCTTTGCAGTCATATGTGGTGTGAGGTGTTGAGATTGAGCGATTTCTCCACCGGGACCTCGTAGGGGACTAGTATCGGTGATCGGGAGGCCGGATCCGATTATATTTGGATTTCCACGACTTAACTTTCTCATCATAGAAACACTTTGCTTATTCGGTACCTAATACCGGAATCCTAGGGGGAGCATTGCCCGAATACCCCACTTTTACTGATTGAGATCTCCATCCATTTTACCCTTGCATATTTGTCTCCGGTATTCATTTCTTCGCACATTAGATCACCACACCTTTCCATTTATCATTAGGTTAGAAAGCAGAGAAGAAGTTAGTACTAGTAGCCCTGTTCCCTGTGGATTCGACTACCCACTCACCGGGGTAATTATTACTTCGACACCCGTGCACTTGCGGTTTACACGCATATTCGGACGTGTCACTCACACACTCTTCTCTTAAGGTCACATGGTCGGACACACGTTCACATTGTAGGTTATAAGACTTCTCATCGTCGAATCATCATTTGGAAACTCTTACATTCTTCACACAAGTGGGGACATTGGGGTGTGACTACCTTTATACCCTTTCAACTCACAAATTAGTTTGAATTCTCTTGGAGGTTGGCACACGCCTCCATGTACATGAGCTCCTCTTGTGTCTTGATCCTTATGTTGCACAAAAACTCCCAAAATATGTCTTTATAACTTATCTTTGCTTTTTTTTTTTCTTTCTTCAAGGCATTTACAACCTAATTGCACAAAAGAACACCAAATACACTATATGAGACATAAACCATGTTAAAAATGATTCTCAATTCAAGTAAAACATATAGAAAAATATATCTACTCTATCACTTATCAATTATATTCAGATATTTCCATTAATAGCATGTGTTTTGTGTTCTTTTGTGTAATTAGGGTATATGAAGGGAATTGCTGAGAAAGAAGCAAAGAAAGGATTGTGGAGATATTTCTAAGATGATTTCGTAAGCTTCATGGATGAACACTCAAGTTGGATCATCTACAAGTGCATATATACTGAGATTTTAGAAGCCAATTGACATGTCAGGAAGGCACAGAGGCAATCATGTGTATGTACTAGCTTGGTGACAATTTTCAGGAGTTATCTTAGCCATTTGCTTTGACAGAATTCCACACACTCTTCCACATGGCCATATCGCCTCCCACAAGATTTGCCAAGTATTATAGCTGAGTGATGTAGTTAAACAATGTAGTTAAGTACTGTAGTAAATACTGTAGCTAACTTACTATAGCAGTCCAACAGAACTTCACACGTCCTCCACATGGCCGTTGCAAGGCCGTGTGGAACCCAGGTTTTCAAATATAAAAGGCCTCTCAACTAAGGGTTATCAGATCTTTTTCCACATATTTTGGGGTGAAGTTAGCTAGGGTTTTGGAGATGATGTCTTTGCACTCAAGGAAGCACTTTTTCAAGAGTTTTCATGGATTCCTTCATCTTTATAGCCATTGTGGGAGCCACCAATGACATCGATTCGGAGGAGTGTGCCCTAGCTTCATCGGAGGAACTCTTATGGAAGATGAAGTATCCCTTGAAGACCATCAGCACAGATCTAAAGGGGGTTTTCTTTGTGGTTTTCATGTGTTTTCATTCATTAATTGATTGCATATTGTATTGCTCCATGGAGAGCTAAACCATAGTGGGTACTTGGACATGTAAACCCTAAGATTTGTTATTTTATTGACTTTTATTGCATTTCCTTTAATTGAGTATTTATTTGATTTTTAATCTTGTATGCTTTATGATTGTTTTTCCTTATAGTGACACTAGGGTTGAGAGCTACACTTAATATCTTAGTGAGGAGTGATCATCACTGCTAGGATTAGATTTACCAAACTTGAAGAGGATTAAGAGGGTGAGTTGAGAGGTAGCGAAGTGTCACCTTCCCTCTCCGGTTTGATTTATTCAACCTCTATGTTCCAAAAGCTCTTAGCAGTCGTATGTGGTGTGAATCGTCAAAAGCATTCTCTTCGCCTGGACCTCGGATGGGATTAGGGATCTTTCGCCTGGACCTCAGATGGGATTAGGGATCTTTCGCCTGAACCAAAGGGTTTGATTTACATTTAGGAATAGGGTTTATCATTTAGAATCCTTAGAACTCCAAGCAGTCATATGTGGTGTGAGGCATCAAAAGCATTCTTTCCATCGGGACCTCGTAGGGGACTAGTCATCGATAGACCTTAGGTTTGGGATTGGTGTGCTTTTGGATTTCCATGACTTAATTAATCTCAATTAGGGAAGTGTAATTTTAGTCTTGCGGTGTGCTCCAATGCATCATTCAGGGAGATTTATCCAAGAAAAATGCTTCAACAAGGCACCTTGAATTGATTTATAAAAGAATGTAAGATTGAGAAGTTTGGAACTACTGATACTGATTCATCAAATAGTACTTCATGATGGAAGAAGCTAAATCCTTATCTAGTTCATATCTTTATGAATATTAGGTAGGATGTTTTTGTTGAAGTGAATGCCCTGGAAAACCACATGAAGACCATGTTAGTTGCACTATAGGTAGTGCATGGCATGCACTTCAATAGTTCAACTAGTTATCTAGATTTACTTTAAGTTTTCGTGGTTACTTGTTTCTTTTATGTTTACTTGTGTAAGTTTGTCTTGTTTTTGTTTTTTACCACATGGGTTTGTAGTAGTGGCCATCATGTTATCATGTTGTATGCTTTTATATATTAAGAAATCTGAACCGAATGCATTAGAGTAATTTGCTTATCATCTTCAAGCTCTCCAGCTTCTCTTCGTGTGAGTGAGTGTTTGCATTTCATGCTCACACTTTCACTTTGTATTTGAGATCTCAGTTGACACAGCAGTTTTGTCAGTAACAAATCCTAGCATCTTTTTGGTGGAAAATGCTAACATGAACTCAACCAACTAGTGAAAATAAAGTCTTATATGTATATTAGATAACAACACTAGAAAAGGAAATTATTACCAATGGAATGGAGAGAATGTAATAGTTGAGAACATAACGTCGAGTAGTATAGCTTCACAATAGAAAACAAGCCATATAACGAAGACAACCACTTTTGAGTGTATGTGGAGAATAGATGTCGAAAGAAGAAAACTTTGACATTGCAGAAGATGATGAGATAATGTTACAGAAGATGAGCCAACATGATTTAACACACACATACACACACGAAAAAAAAGAACAAACAAGCAGCAGCATTAACAACAACAATGAAGCTTTATAAGGGCCATCAATCAGGACCAGGAAAATCAAGATGAACCACTATCTAATGAGTATAATTCATCATCTAGGACAATTTTCATATCACCCCATGGTCAGAAAAACAAATGATGATTGATAGGCCTTCTATTGAAAGTTCATATGATAATTTACAAGCTAATTTAAAGGTCAAATATGAGAATCGAACACCATTACAAACAAATCTAGGTCTCCTGCATAAGTGTAACAAGGCCTTATAGGTGACAAGGCCTAATCCATATGCGAGCTATGTAGGCTATACTTGAATATCATAAATCCATGACACGCAACTGGAGCAACCTTTCTATATATCTTGCCTTCAACTTCTACCAAATTAATAAATATGTGCACCTGTAGAAAATGGAGAAGAAATCAATCCATTTTGATCGAATGAGCACTAGCATTTTATAAACTTAGTTTAATAGATAATTAATTAATTATAAGACGTTTGCGTGATGCTCCTCAAGTGGTAAGTGGTTTGATCTTCCGGACACTATACAAATTAAACAAGGCAGATATGACTCAGATTGAAGTTATAACAAACTTCAAAAGATGTACCAATTAAGGCCATAAAAAGTATGCAAATAAGAGCCCAAAAGTAAAAACAAACAAATTAATCCTTAGATGATCAAGATGGTGTATATATGAGCAGTGCATCTATTTGAACTAAATTTTTTTAAAACTACTAAAATGAACGGTACAAGCATGTGGTCATTCGTCTTTGGGCACATTATCTGTTGTCCATGATAATGTGCCCAAAGTTATCCAAACCCAAGTGTGTCATTCGTCTTTTTCCAACCCAATGTTGTACTAGAATTACCATCACCATTAGGGAATAATCATAATAACCTAAATGTTAATGCAAAGCATCATTATTTGTCAGCCACAACATCATGCTAGGGGGGAAAAAAAAGCTAAATCCATGTGACAAAAATCAACATGTCACCTCTAATGGTCCCTGAACAATTAGTTAATGCCTTTAATAAAAAGAAAAGGATTTCAGAATCTAAATGATCTCTTGTTTGCAAGAGGTAGTGATCATAAATGGTCAGTAAATGGCTGCCTAATAATCTCCCTTGAACAAATTGTTTCAACAGTAATAAAAATGACACTAAGAGCTGATTAATTGTTTTTGGCGCAAACTAAACGAAGTAGGACTATTTAATATTGCAGTATTGATATCAACCTATACTTATATACCAAATTAATGAATAGCTATTCAACAAGGAAATCATTGAAATTCACAAACTTTTGAAATGAATACAATAAAAATATTTCTTTTCCTTTTTTTTATATAATTATATTGATGGTCACTAATTTAAGAAGAAAATGGTCCCCAGCAATATGGCTTATACTTTATAGTCCATAATATCAAGACATCTAAAAATTTTGGCATAAACTGATATTCCCCAATAAAAATGACGCTTCAAATGCTCCATTTATTAGTTACATAACTAAAGCTTTGCAATAACTTGAAAAATAGTTTAAAAAAAAAAAAGCTTCAAATGCATAGAATCCACCAAAACTCCTACACCGCGATTACTACACCAACTTAAGGAAAGAACATTCAATCACAAATGTTTCCCAGTAACTTTGAATGATTACTACTTTCGTTCAATGCAGAACATGCACAAGAGATAAATAACCTCATTAAAAGCATGCTAAGAATTTTCAATGATAAAAATGCAAATCAAGGTCTCCAAGTAATTACCTTCACTATAGACAATATCAAAAAGCTTTAAATCAAAGTTTGCTGCTTTTTCACAACCCTCCTCCCTAGCAACCTCATGTACAGCTTCTTTATATCTGCTTCATAAGGACAAGCAAGACCTTTTGTGGCTCCAAGGGAAATCTTCATCAAAGTAGTGACAAATTTTATCACAACAAGCAGCGATCAACTAATGTCAATTAATCTTGAGTTACCATGCAGTTACCATTTGAAGGACCCTTATAGCAACAATTGGATTTGTAAGAGTTTATTTGAAACTAGATTAACTTTTAACTTGTTCTCCTGAAAAGTATTGCTGCAAAAACATTTACAGAGAGGAATTTAATGCCCATGCTTTAGATAGAAATGAAAAATATCCAATACCAGAGTTAGAGTCACACTTGATAAGAAATTACACTAGGATGTAAATAAATTATATCATGCAATTAAGCATAAGCAATTTCTGAAGATAAGGACGTTCAACACCTAGTAGCCTATCAAGATCAAATGGACAAAGAAAAAAATTGAAATGATCCATTCAATGGCTTAATTTTCATCGGTGAATGATCTATGTAGATAAATACTAAAAAGCTACAATAGCAATTAAATAAGTGTAATATACAACATGTAGGCTGGAAAAATGGAACTTACATTTCATTGGGACTTCATAAAATTTCCTTGTTGTATTCAGGTTCACGTTCTCCATCATCTTTCAATTCAAAAGTTAGCAAAGTTTGTACAATACCACACTCCAACATTAAACAAAAGGCACAAAGTTTTCAATAATAGAAATTGTAAATGTTAAGTAGCTTCATTAACTAAAAATGCTAAGAACAAGAATATAATTGAACTAAAAAGTTCAAATCATGGATTCCAAATTATATATATATATATATATAATCCACACTCCAACTCCATTTAAATTGCTTATTCTAAAGAACTCTGACAAAAAAAAGAGTGGATAAAGTGGATGAATGAAATTTGAGAGTTATAAGGCAGTATTCCATACAAATATAAATGTAAGGACTAAAGTCAATATCACCTATGCATCAGGGTATGAACTATGTTCACCATGAACTGAATGACTATCCTACAATGAACATTGAACACTTTCCAATACCTGCGGACCTTGTATTTTCCTGATCAAAATTTGTAAAATATTAAATGTTAAAAATAAATTGAATACCATCAAATATTAGAATCCCAACAAAATTACTACAATAATTTGTACTAATAAGTCTAAGACAGAATGTAAAAACCAAACCATATTAGGTGCAGCATTTTGGGCTTGGTTTGCTAGTTGTTGGGTAAGGAATGCTATTTGGTGCTGATTTAATTCAACTTATCGGGTTAATTGTTGCACTACTTCCCTAGAGACTTTAAATTCAGATGGTGTGCCACCACTAGCTGAATGTCTTCTACTTAAGCTACTTGAGGCCCCATATACTTGGGTTGGGACAACTCCAATCCCTAACCCTCGTATATAACCATTGTGTTCTTTCCCAAAAACATTAGTGAATGCTTCATTTTCAGATGAATTTTGACTCTGAATAACTAACTCTTCCTATATAATTAAAGTTGTAGATTATATAAATACTTATTATCAAACAACCATCAATAATAATTTATAACACTATGCGCTACTTACATGTTTTTGCCTTGCCTCTTCATTTACAAAATACCCATCTTAGGTTGTATGGCTAACTTGAAACAATTCAACTCTTGTAATATGCCGATGAAGTTAAGTTTCCTACAAAAATAAATATATGTGATATATAAGCTTAATATAAGTATTGATAATTAATAAACAAATATTCAAAATTGCTCATAAAATGAAATTGGCAACGATCTCTTTCTGTAACCGCACGAATGATTTTGACCCTAATGTGTGTGGCATTGTCAACTTAGTGTGATTTTGTGCATTTTGTTATGCTTTTACCTGCATAATTCAAATGGATCTTTGACTCTGAGATGCATATTATTTAAAAAATAATAATGCAAAAAACAAAAATATTAAGCGTGTTCTCCTTATGTTAGGCCAATCTCTATAATCAATAAAAGCAACCCATTTCTCCAAAGGAATTTCTGCTGGTTTCTTTGCAATGTTGGACTTGTGGGAAGCATCAGGATCACATTACATATAGCTATATAAATTATAGCGATGATCTCACCATTTCTTAGTCAAACTTTTGAAATTGGAATCCTTGTGTCCGTCATTGTTATCCTCTATTTTGGTCTACACGTAAATATAGTAGCACACATTGGAAAAGTAAAAAATGATGCAATCCATAAATTCTCAACTATGAATACCACTACATACCTTTATAATGTTATTCCACACATGATCTTTATAGCTTTGCGGAACCTTTTGCCACTTCTCGTATCTGATGGGGAAGTTTTGACAATTGCATGTTATGTGGCCTTGAAAATGAGCAAGCATCCCCCCAGACAAATCAATTGGTTGGTTTTGATTATTCCATTCCACAATAACCCTCTCTCCCAGTGGAAGAGAAAATATGTCAATTGCTCACAATTTCCATCGCTTTACATCCCCATTCCCATCTATTATTTATAAAAAATTGTAGGACATCATCTATATATGGTTATTGTTCATAACATATACACATGTAAAGACACTAGACATATATATTAAAATCTAAATTTGATATTTAAATTATATATGTGAATCACCTTTGATTTGCACGTCCCATGTCCTTGCACTTCTTTTATTGCCCCTGACAAGTGAAGGTTCGGTAGTCTTAGTTTGCTCTAGAGGCACGGCAGCATCTTCATGTTCTTTTGTAGTTATAGGTGGCACTAATGAGGTTGTACATGGGCACCAAAATTGCCGGAGTACTCGTTAGGATTCGTCGAAATACTGGAGATAATGTGTCATTTTGTCCTAGGCATACGGCAAACGACTCACATAAGCAAAGGATTAATTAGTAGCATGTAAAGACAACAAAAATAATAATAATAAAGTACAATTAAAAGCAACAATAACCAGGAATTACCAATTCATAACAAAGTCCACAAATATTTCAAAATTACGTATCATTAATATCATCTACATCATCTCAACTTAAACGAAGATGTGTATCTTCATCAAGAAATAAAGTATCCAAATTTTTCCTCATGTAGCCTTCAATATTAGCCATGGTATCTTCTTCACCCTCTCCCATGTCATACAAGTCTTTAGGTTTCAGATATACTGGTATACACCATCCATCCTCTTTATGGTCATCAACATAAAATACCATTTGTTCCTCAGAAGCTTTAATGTATGGCTCATCATCTTCAAGCGCTCCTGTGTGTATAGGTCTTCCAAAATTGATAGAAGTAAAACCTTATTTGTCAATTTTTATACTTCTCGGGTGAGTTTTGTTGGCCCATTGACATTTGAACAAAGTCACCATGAATATTCCATTATAATTGAGTTCAATGATGTCAACCAGTTTTCCAGAATATGGCACGCCTCCATACCGCATGTTGACATCACTAGCGCTTGAGAAACTCCTTGTTCTAAATGTGCCAAAACCTTCACTATTCTGTGTCTTCAATCCTCTCTCATGTTCCAAAGTACAGAACTTGTACCCATTAACATTATATGCAGAATATTATTTTGCTTGGTTAATGAGTCCTTGTGCAAGACCTAAGAGCAAACTTTTATCAGAACTCTGGATCTTATCGTGATCTCGGTTGATTTAAAAGCAAAGTAAAGTTATTTGAAAGTATATTATCAAATAAAATTCTTTATATCAATAGAAAGCTTACTCAATTTATGAACCGCTGATTAAAGTCTCTGTGAACCATCTTGTCTACCTCAATAGGATTTCTACTTCTAGTCCTTAATTATCATCTTGCAACAATTCTAAACTCCCTGTGGCATTTGAATTAGTAGTATACTAGCTAGATCAATTTCAACAGTGTGTAAAATGCATGCTTAATAATACTTAATGGACATAAGAATCAACTACATGGCAATTTATTAGAATGTGTCAATGGGCATGTAATCTCTCTATAGATGTCAAAGTGAACCATGTAAAACCACGAATTACTTTCCCAACATACTGAAATAATTCTACAATTTGAGCATTTGGATGCTGAAAAATGGCAAGTTCATTACCGACACATCTAGGTCGGTTCCAAATTGTCTCAATATTTTCAAAATATCATGAACAAAAAGTATGAACTTCTTGTGCAATATAACCCTCTGTAATAGATCCTTCTGGTTGTGCTTTGTTACACATGTATGATTTCAATATTCCCAAGTACCTATAGAATTATATATTTAGTAGTTATAAGATATACATATTTTGCTAAATTAATTACAAATAAAGTGGTACACCATTAATTACCTTTCTATTGGACATCCAATGATAGCCGATCGGACCTTTGAGTTTCACTTCATCAACCAAATGAATGACCAAATGAATCATCAATGTGAAAAATGATGATGGGAAGAGCATTTCCATGTGCCATAATGTTACTACAATTTGGTTTCATAGTTTATCTAACTCTGTGACACTCTAAAATTTGCCAGATATTTGTCAAAAAAATGAACATAACTCAAGTAATACTACAGATACACTATCATGAAGCCCTACATGCATAGCTAGTGGTAAAAAATGTTGTACAAGTACATGGTTGTCATGGCTTTTCAATGTCCCAAGAATTTTAAGATTAGTAGCATCAATGCACAGAGAAATGTTACTTGCCTATCCATCTTCCATACAAATATTTTTTAAAGTTTTTAAAAATAACTTCTTCCCTTGCTTATTCATTGTATAAACTGCTGGTGCAAACTTCCCATTATCATCTGGCTTACAACACATGTTTGAGATCTTTACGAGCATTTACATGATCTTTTGAGCATAAACTATCATTCAACAATGTGAAAAGTATGTTATCACAAACATTCTTCTCTATATGCATCACATCAAGATTGTGACATATCAAGTTATGTTCCCAATATGGGAGCTCAAAGAATATGCTTTTTTTTCTTCAATTGTTGTGGTTCATCTCGAGAAGTGCTTGCACCATGTCTTCTTTTTCCCCCAAATTGATTACCCACGAACCGCCAAATGTGACATTAATATCCTTAACCTATTGTAATATTTTTGTCCCTGATACTATTCTTGGAGAATTGTGTAGCTCTTGCTTTCCATTGAATCTAATCTTGTTTAATCTGAATTTATGGCCAGTGGCAAGAAAGCATCGATGACCCATGAATCACTATTTCCTACTATAAGGCAGACGATAAGGATTAGAGGCATAGTTGTAATATACACAAGCATGGCCAGTATAAACATTCCACCCAAATAGATTTCCAAGATCTATGTGTCATCTCCATTACACCACAACTCTTTCGACTCCCTTATCAAAGGCTGTAAGTAGGCATCTATATCATTTCTTGCCATTTTTTTTACTAAGTATTATTGTTGAAATCATAAATGATGCCTGCTTCATGCACATCCACGGTGGCAAGTTGTACTGTAGTTAATGCAAGCCGAATATTTCAGGGCCTACTGCAAAATGACTATTGGTCAAATAGAACTTTTTCCATGCTTCACAATCTCTTAGATGCCTTAGTTATCTATCATTATTAGTGTTGAAGCTATGTCATGTCATATCCTTAGCCATTCTCGACAATATGAACAATCGTTGCAATCGAGGTTTCAATGAAAAATATATAACAACCTTAGCAAGAATCTTTCTTCCACCTCTGTTACTGCCAACAATGTCATTTGACTTGCAATTCTTCATTTTCCATCTAGAGGTAGTACAAACCTTACAAATTTGTCTCTCTTCATCTTCTGTGTTTTCCCAATAAAGCATGCAATTGTTTTGGCATGCATATATCTTCTCGTAATTCTATCCAAGCTTTGTGATGTTTTTTTTTTCATTGTAAAAAGATCTTGAAATTTTTATATTTGGAAAAGCACCATTCAATATCTCCAATATCATCGTCATTGCTTTATCGTTCATTCCACAATGACACTTGATGTGATACAATTTTAATATGAAAGATAATTTTGAGTGATTTGCACATCTTTTGTAAAGTGGTTGTTGGCCATCATTTGATAAGTCATAAAACTCATCTACTATATTCCAATGTTGGTTCAAATTCGGTGTCGCGTTGTTGTTATGTATACTCCCTTCATTTAATGTGGGCAAAGCTTCTTTAGAATGGTCATGTACTCCAAATGCATCATTTACCATATCCCCAATTAGATCATAAACAAAGACATTGCTTTGTGAAACAACATTGTGGTTGCATTCAACATTGGTTGTTTCATTTGGATGGAACTCCCCATGTAGATACCAAATTGTGTACCCTTTTGGGAAAGGCTTGCAAATAAGATAATCATACACCTCCACACGTGTTTGACATTTACTAAATCTACATGTAGGGCATGGACATAAAATCATGTCATTAACTGCCCCATGTTGAAAAGCAAACTCAATGAACGTCTTAACTCTTTGGTCATACACATGTGAGTTTCGTGGCTTTGTAATCCATGACTTATCCATACCTAGTAAAACCAAGGGGTTATAACTCACATTTTTGTCTTTGGCTCCATATTTGTTATTAACTTCATAAAAGTGGTCATATTATCAACACAGACCATCATATTACTAATGTTAAATCTTTATAAGGCTTCCAAAAAAATGGCACAAATTTGAAAACAATTCCTATTTATCCTTCCATTTATGTGATTTACTTGTGGTCAAACATAGGAGTGGCAAAAGTATATTTTGTTGAGCATTGTATATATAAAAATAGAGCTAAGAACTTCTCCTATTATATAAAAAGGTAAACATTAATACCCTCCACTAGTTATGTCCCAAACATGAGTGATGGTAGATACCATCAAGCAAGATATCTCACTATTCAGCATTCAATAAGATAATAGCATGATGAATCAAGGAATAGATCTCTAGTTATGACAACATGTAACTTAAAATTCTATCATTCACAATTCCCCAATAAATTAAAGATGGCATAATAATTAATAAAAACTGGTAAAACTAGAGGCTCTTGTTGATTAATGAGTTTACCTTCAAGTATTTAAACTTTGACACTGTTATTCTTCGATTAATTATTTCAATTGCAAAAACCTGAAAACAAGTAGTGGATGTTATTTATTTATTGCATCCTTCCATATTTAATATAAAGGTTACCACATTCCATCAATGCAAAACAAGACACAAGACTCATATGATAACTATAGCTCAACTGTTAATTAATACAAGCAAGCAAGCAACATACATTAAATTATTCAATGAACCATCAAACCTTGGAAAGTCGAGCTGAATTGGTAGAAGAATAACAGTGCATGGCTTTGTGAGAGAGGATAGATCAGAGACAGGTTGCGATAGTGGCTGCATAGTATTGTTTAAAGATTGAGCCTGATGGTTTTCAATATACTGGGAAATAGTGGCCAAAGATTTCTCTAGCAGCTTAATACGTTCCGCATACTGATCCATAACTGCTAATATTGTGTCCATTTCGGCTATAAGATCCTTAAATCCAGTAGATACAACCATGAAAAATGGAAAGAAACAATGAACAAAAGCTCCAAATGTTATAATAGATCTAAAAATCCTCTTTAGATCAATATAAATCTTCAAAATGAATAGATCTGGAACACTTTGGTTTATTTCTCTAAGAGATCATGCTCAAAGAAATACAACCATGAATAATTCTCAACTAAAAGCTCAACTTTTGAGTTAAAAAAGTAACATAACAATCATTCACCTCCAAAGAATAGATAAGCAGATAAGATGAAATCTCAATAAGAACAACAAGAAAACATTCAAAGAGATAAAAGAAAGCTCACACCACTGCATCCATACTCGATCTCCTCCTAGTCCCAAACATGAGTGATGGTGTTGTGTATTCATTGAATAATTTAATGAATGAAGAAGCAAGCAAGCCAGCCTTTATTGTGGAATAAAAGTCATTTCAATGCAATCAATACAGAAAAGAAACATGACATTTAGATGTTTGTTTTAAAATTTAAATATATAGATTATGACAAGTTTCTTGCTTCTTTTTTTTGTTGTGTTTTTAAAGTAAGTCATTTATAAAACTAAAACATAAACTATGACCACCTTCTTCATTTTTTGTTATGGAAGCATAAATAAATTTAGAACTTATAAATTATGACCAATTTCTCTCCTACTTCAGAAGATTTGCTACCAAAATCCAACATAAATCAGAGAAATTGAAAAATAAAATATATATTAAAAATCTAGGCGATTAACAGTTATACTTATCAGAGATGGGAATGCCCAACAACATACTTCCTATATTAAATCAACAAGACATCAAGATTAAAGAAGAACAAAGAAAAGAAAAGAAAAGAAAAGGGAGGGGAAAAAACATAATTCCAATTCCCATTCCTAAATCATCAGATAGGCTAATAGTTTTGTTGATCTAACTATACAGAAGAATCTACAAGTTTATTACATGATGCAAAGATCGGATCCTTGCATGCAGTAACAGTCATGTAGCTACTATAGCTTATTTTAAAAGGTTATAAATTAATCCCTACAATGACATATATAACTCAAATACATCAAATACATCAAATGCATATATAACTCAAATACATATACATATATATATATATATATGTATGTATGTATGTATGTATGTATGTATGTATGTATGTATGTAAGAACCAATATTAAAATGAAAAAGCTTTATCAATTTCTCATTAATCTTCTTTCTTTACCTCTTACTAAAACTAGAGTATTTCCAGAACTCATTTATCCAAATCCATGGATCCTTCAATGACTATATTCATGCATAAGGTAGTCTTGCAATAACATATGTAAGATGTCCAAGTTACCCTTGTCCAACAAAGTGAACTAGACAAGTAACAGATACAAAAATAAGAACATAAACAAATAATATGATACCACACCTATACATTTGATATGCTTGAGTAGGCCATTGTGGGAAATGAATTTTAGAAATAATGAATCAATAGAAAGCCATGAGATCAATACTCAAATAAGCATACATGAAAAACATGCATGCATTATCAACTTAGAACATAAAATTTATCAAAAGAAAACAAACATGTCAATCATAAAGCACATAAAAGAAACATAACTATTTATAATAAAAATATAGATATAATACATATAATGATTCAATTTACATATGCTAAACAATTATGAAACCATGAACACCACATTCAACAATCCCAAAACACATTTACCATAATAACAAATATGACTTTTTATCATACCAAAAGACCCTGTTTAGTTTCCATTAATAATACATGTCTTCATTCTTTGCTAAGTTATGTTTCTAAATATTGATTATGAATGATGTCTAACACTTGAACATTTAATTTTATTAATTTTGAATGTTTCTTGATGAGTGAAACTTATAGATCAAAAGTAGACAATGAATCAACATTTGAAAATTGGCGCTTTAAGCAAAAGCACTGGTTTTTCCGTAGAGCTTATGGTTGTACAATAAACTACAAGGACTAGGATTTCATCTTATGCTTTTGACAGGAAGAAAAGAAACACATCGGAATTTTATTGAACAAAACTTGATTTCTGCTGGTTATCATTCATGGACAAAACTAATTCTTAGGTAAAAAAAAAGCACTCATTCTTCGGAATTCTTCAAATTTACAACACAAGAATAAAAAAAAAAGCATCAAAAAAAGTAGAGTTGGTGGCCAAAGGGTACAGGATTCATGGGAACTCTGGTGATCAATGGAGTGACTTGTTAGGCTGGCCAGAAGCTAAGAGATCATTCAAAATACCAAAACCTGTGTATCATATACCATGAAAGAGCACATCAAACTTTATATATGGTCTTCTAGTTTATTAAGAAATCATTCAAATCATCAATAAACTTGGCCTTCTTGCTGGAAATTCAACTTCCTGATTATAAATAATCACAACTTGTTGAAAACATTTATGAGAAATGAATAAAGAGCAAAGGTTTTAGATTAATATATGTTTTATGAATGGATTATGTTTTTCTTAAATTGGATGATCAACCACATCTATAAAGAATAAGAAAAAACATCAACGCAAACAACTCAAAGGATTTATTTCCATGAATCAAAGAGACCATTAATGCAAATAGGCAAAGCTCACTCAGTTCACCATCGAGATCTCATAAAGAAGAAACAAAGAATTCACCTCTGTTTCTTAAAACTCCCGATCCGCAAGCCTCATTGAAGCTGATATATCCTCTAGATCAAAAGAGAATGAGGGCTTTGTTCCATTTCGAGCAGAAATACACAAGAAAAAAATAGATTTACACTCTAAAATGAACAAATTACTCTAAATTCTCTTCAAATCTTAGGAAAAAGACCAAAGAGTTCATCTCCAATCATACCACCTCTGATCCACTTGTTCACGCTGATGCTTCCCTTTCTCCTCCAACCTCCTGCAATGGCCATAGAGAGAGGGAAAACATATTCAAACCCTAAGAAGAACAAGCTAAAGAGAGATGATTAGGAGTTAAAGAGCTCATCTCTGATGGTCGCAATTCCCGATTCTTTCCCTCCTCTGACGAGCTCCTTTAACCGAGATGATGGTTGATCTCACTACCAATCATCACTGATGCTCCTCTTCCTTCCATCTCCTTAAAAGAACAAAAAAAAACCCTAGAATGAACACCTCTTCAGAATTCTCCCCAGATCTTTAGAAGAACAAAAAAAACACCCTGAAGAGCTCCAGATCTAGCCGAGAGGAAAGATAAAAGATCAAAACAACTACTGTCATATAGCAACTACTGTAACTAGCCGTGGAAAGTTGCTACTCAAGGCGGGTTACATAGCAACTACTATTAATTCCTTGAATTTCAAGGCAATTTTAATAAAAATTGCCACGAAATTCAAGGAATTCATGACCAAATTACAACCACCACGTCAAAGGCCGAGAATACGACTAATAGTGGCGGTTTATTATAAACTGCCGCAAAATGATCGATGCAAAATGCATGTTTCCTTGTAGTGGATGAAGAATCTTGGTTTGAGTGAGGATGAGGAGGTTGATTTAATGATCAAGTTCTCTCATAAGCCTAAGTATGAGAAATATTTTTGGGAGTTGAATGGTGTCCAAAAGGTAAGTTTTGTGAAAAAACAAATGACGTGGCTGCCATAATCTTTGCATAGTATTAGAGGTATACAGTTTTTGTAAAGTTGATGTTAAGACCTCATTTTTTATTTCTAAAAATACTTAAGTTTATTTTCCAACATCCCCCCTTAAACTGAAATATTTTTATTAAGTTATCTAAAGCAACAACTACTAGCTAGAAAAACATGAACTACATTAACTAACCTAGAATCAAATTCTTCGTCGGGCTCTCTCTCCTCCATTTTCATCTTCAACTCATTAAATTGTTTATTAAATTCAGTGAGGTATTTCCATAACTCTTCATTAGCTTCTTTGAGGTCTTCAACATCATGTTTGAGTTCAAATAACTTCTTCTCATTCGAATCTTTCACAAAAATATTGTAACATTTCTCTAGATGCCTTATCACTCTCAATGTAGCATCATTCTTGGCCTTCTTCTTAGTGTATCCTCTAAATCCTTAATGTTTGTGACTTCCAAGCCTATCTTCAAACTTTATTTTTACTGCAAAAACTGGTAAATGATTAGCACACATTAAATTGTACCAACACAACAATAGGTCCCTCGCTCTCTATTTTGCAATGCTTCAAAGACTTCTATGGTCTTCTTTCTCTATAAAGCTTACCTTGAAGCTCTTTCTCATCCAGGTTTTTCTCCTACCACACCCAACCTGAGAAATTCACAACACTTTCATCCAACAGTGCCAACACTAGCAAATAGCTTTTCACACATGGTTTTTCCCACACAGGTTTTATATCTTTCTGCAAATAAACAATAGAGAGTTTACCTGCCTTTACTTTTCCAGATAGAGCCAATGTTTATATATTACTTGTTGAAAATGAAAGTGGGAACAACTACCTCAAGAAGATACTACGAAGAGGAAAAACTTTATTCTAAAGTAAAATATATAGAAATACTTTTCATTTATTCTTCATCTCTTACAAAATACAACAAACTTAACCATTTATATAGGTTCTAACAAAATCGTTTCAAATACCAAATTAACTTATAATGTCAACATTTAATTCATAATTAAAAACCACTAACTATTTATAACTCCCAACTTTTAAAATTTCATAACTCCTAAAACCTTACATTTTTATTTTCAAAAATATATACAACCTATTGTTTAATAAGTTCTTAGTGATATTGAAGATGTTTCTCTTTTAAGTACAACATTATAGTTTGTTATTTTCCGTCCTCCATCTAAGTTGAGTTTTTTCAGTAGGCTAATAATATGACTGATTCTTTTGCTAGTATGTCCATTGCATAAGTTTCTCCTCCCTCACTCGGAAGAGCCACTACCAAAGATTCAAAGTGCTATTTCTTACCATATTATTTTAATGCAATGATAGTTTTCTTTGAACTTAAAAAATAAAACTAGCCAAATTTTGGTTAATTTTTTTTCTCTTGTTATTAAAAGCAATGTAGTCAAATCCAAACCGGCACAACAGGTTCGACCGGAAAAAGGGGAAGTGGCCATGAGGTTGGTCCGGGTACACCCTTTGACTTAGTTTTGAACCAACCCGGCTTGTTTTCCCAAGTTAAAAAATTTAAATTTTTTCAAAAAAAAAAAAAAAAAGAGTATCATTGGTGAGAGGATGTGAGGAAGAAGGACGAGAGAGCGACAGTGAGAGGAAGTGAGGGAGAATGGCAAGGGACCTCTCCGCGCGGCGGCGAGAGGAAGTGAGGGAGCGGCCAGAAGAGAATGTGAGGGAGAAGGAGTCGAAGGACAAGAGAGAGAGAGAGAGAGAGAGAGAGAGAGAGAGAGAGAGAGAGAGAGGGGGGTGTGGGTGTGCACGTGATTTTTTTTGTTTTGTTTTGTTTTGTTTTTTTTAATGTGAGTTCCTATGGAAGCCTAAGGTGAGAGGAGAATTATTAGGCTTTTTTCTTAATATTTATATTTTTTTTAAAATCAAGGATGGTAAATAAAACCAAAATTTTAAATATTAAATTTAATTATATTTTAGATATTTTAAAAATCGAGGAAAATATATAAAATTAAAATTTAAAATATCATATTTAATTAATTGTTTTTTTTAATTATTAAAATATAGATTATAATATTTTTTATCATTATTAACTAGTGTTATGGAGAATAAACTCAATAGATGATGTAAATAATGATGTTCAAATCAGAGATATAATTATCATAGATAATTTTGATAATAATGTTTGAAATTTAAAAACAACAAACTTATTCTAAATTTTGAAATACAACAAACTTATTCTAAATTTTGAAAAATTGTTTATTGGTTCTCATTGAGACATTCCACGATTCTCCAACTTCTTATACAAACTCTTTTAAAATGAAATTAGGAGTTTCAAAATAAAAATAAAAAAATTACTCCCAAACTATAATCTATGGACATATTGAAATAATATAATTAATAAAATCATTGATGATGTGTATAGATGATGCATTGCTAATCACTTCAATTATTTTTTATTTCTCCAATTAAACTAAGTTACTATGGATATAATATTAATATTCATAGCAAATAATATAATTAAGCAATATTGCTTTTATCAAAACTAAATAATAATTTTAAGTCAAACAAAGTTAAAGTAATACAAATTATTTATCCTTATATTTGTAAAAAAAAAAAATACTATGATAAAATTGTATCTAGTCTCCATATTATTTATAATTTACTCTCTTCATAAAATCATAATTAGTTTATGACTAAATTACAAATACTTTTTGTGGTTTAGCAATGCAGGCCCTCTAATAATTTGTAATTGATTTAATATTAAATTATAAATATTTCAAGCCGTTGCAATACAACCTCTCTAATAATCTCAATTAATTGAAGGTCACATTTCAAAAATATTTTTATTTCAAACTTTCCTTAATTTTTGAAACTATCAATATCTTTTTATGATTATAAATATTTTTAAAATTATAATTTGCATTTAAAATTTTTGTATGACATTAATTTGTTTGTGTTTGATTAGTATTAGAGAAATCAAAATTTCATCAATTTTTTAAACTATCAAAAAAAAATTGAATTATAAATATTTTTGGAGATATATATATATATATATATTTGATTTATATATATATATATATATATTTGATTTTAAAGTTTAGCATAATATTAAAGATTATGAAAATATGATATTATTTTTTGTGGAAATTGCCAAAAAAACCCTCTAAGTTTGTAAAATTGCCAAAAAACACCCCGTTAGTTTTGCAATCCCTAAAAACCCCCTCCTTTTAAACTCTATGTTTTTCAAACCCCCAAAGACTATAACGGATGTGAACGGAGTGAGTTTCAAATTTTATGGACGAAAATGCCCTTGCATGGGGAGTCGTGGCTGCAGCCATCTCGGCGGTTTGAGAGGAAGTGGGGTGGGTTTCCGTAGGGTAACCCCAAGAGACGAATTTATCGAGCTGCTTACTTTGCTTTTTTTCTCAACTCGCGCTTCGCCTTTTCCATTTCCAGTCGTCTCCGGTTGTCTCTCACCTGCAAGCCTCCGTAATTGGCATTTCATCGCCTTTTCCCTTTCCACCCGAGTATCTCGAAGGAGAAGTCCCCCGCGCAACTAGTTGGCATTTCATCGCTTGCAATCTAAGGTATTGAGTATGGTTTTATGTTAACTGCTCACATAAAAAAAGATATTTTTGGTTTTGTTTTGTGCTCCTGCTTTTTGTTGGAAGATATCGAAGTCTGCAGGGGGATTTCTACTGGGGTTTTGTTAGTCTGCAGGAGATTTCTCGACTAGGGTTTTGTTTTGTTTTGCATTTTTCAGATGTATACACTATCGAAATAGGTTTTTCGATTGTTATGATTTGTGTAATATTTATAATGTACATTTCCCCTTTCGTTTGATATGGTTGCAATTTTACAAATGAGGTTGACGTTTAAAAAATGAGATGTCACAGCTTAAAAATTTGTTGTCTCTGCTTTAAGTATTCTCGCCTCTGCTTTAATAAAATGGGTCTCTGCTTTAACATTTGATATCTCTCGCTTTAATAACCGAGAGGTTACCGCTTAAAAACATTATATTTCCGCTTAAACTTTTGTCAATCATCGCATGTTGAATGTGTTGTTATTGTCGCAGCTTGTGATTATGGCGGTCAACCTAGTTAATGGGCGATGCTATTTGACACCGGTAGTGGAGACCTTAGGTGAATTGAAAGATAACATGACCCCTCGACACTGGGAGATTATTCGAAGGACACTCGCTTACGCTGCTCATCGAGCTGGAAGCTATATACCAAGAGAGGGCCCTTCTTGATTCTCTTTTGCAAAGGTACGATGGGCGCACTCAATAAATTCGAGGATCGTGGAAAGCTCGCCGAGTTTCATACCTCAAGATGTGGCCCTCGCTCTTGGTCTCGTTGAGATGGCGACGCAGCTGCCTTTCGTAAGAAGAAAAACCCGGTCGCGTTCAAGGGAGGTATCTATCAAAAACCCTACGAGAGACACGGAGACTCCATCAAGAGCATTCCGGTGCAACTTGTTCGACGAGGGGAGAAGAAGATAATTTTTGTCAAACTCCCGATGGTGTACCTCATGGGTACAGTCCCTCTTCCCAAATACATCATGCTCGGTTCCCGAATCGGATCGTTGATTATGTCGATGATCTACCGACCATGGGGCGATACGCATGGGCGCAGAGCGACGCACAAGTGGCTTATGGAGGATATTCCACAAGCGACCGCCCGAGTGCAAGATAGATGCGCCGGAAGAAGACCAACACAGTGGTACATTAAGGGTTGCTCGGTCGCGCTTAACGTCCCGGTTTTACGAGATGACTAGAACGGGGAAGAAAGTCCGTTTTGGCAAGATCCCAAGGATGTTGTGCTACGGTGAAAGTACTTACCCGAAGCAAGCTGACAGAGAAACCAGACTTTGTCATCGCTCGATGGGAAAGAGGTAATAAATCATGGACAATGTTTAACATAAGTCTTTAATGTTTAAACATATTATTTAGCGCTTAACTTTAGTATTTACCGCTTTAAAACTTATTCATACTGGGTTTAAATATTTTTGTTCTCCGCTTTAAATATATTCTATAACGTTTAAATATATAACCACTCGCTTAAATATAGTTTTTTTATAGTTTAAAATGAATGATTTCACTGAAATTGTTTGGTTTACATATGTTAGTTTCCGAAATGGTTCCGTGAATCGTCGAAGAAGAAATATTTATTGGGGCCAACCGACGGATGGATGCTATTGCTCCGGAACCACTTGCTCAAAGGCAGGATGAGAGGGCAACCTCTATCGTGCGCGCTCAACGCAATTCTCCTACTTCCAGCCCACCACGCGCACGCAATCCTCGACGCCGGAGAAGCTCTCCCCCACCCCGGTAGATTGCAACAACCCCCCTACCATGACAACGACAGTCCCCCCGATTGTGGCAGCCCCTCCGACCGTGGCAGCCCAACCGGCGACATTAGGCGAAGATGTCACCGCAACTCTTATGCAGGCGTGCCAGATATTGATGACCGAGTTTCCTCGGCTTGTCGCTCGTGTTGAGGCACTAGAAGGACGTTCACACCGACTGTGCCATCCCTCCAAAGAACTGAAGCACCTGGGACGAACGAGGCGTCGGAATTTGACGACGACGACATCATCGGGAAGGTCATTCCAAGACGGCCACATTCGAAGAGACTTGCGAAAAAGAGGAGAACAATACTGCCTCTGTCTCCACCGCCGGCTGACGATGAAACAATAGCAACACCATCGGCGGCTGATGCTGTTACTGAGTCTGTCACCGTTGATGACATGGCCATGACGGTAGAGGACATCGTAGATGATGTGGTCGTTGCCACGGTTGAGAAGGTCGTTAACTCTCTTCTTAATGAATCGATGGACCCGGTGGAACCGGCTTCCGAGATTGCGGCATCAAAGATGGACACAATCCTTGCAGATCAAGAACAAGCTAAGGGTGTGTCTCCCAATGATGCTGTCATCGTGGCCACGGTTGAAAAGATCGTTGAATCTGTTGCCGTGGCCGTGGTCGTGGCCGACAGTACCGCATCGAAGCAGGACACAATCCCACCACAACAAGAACCATGTAAGGATGTGTCTGCGGTTGATGTTGTCACCGTCGTCCCCGCATCGAAGCCAGGCACAATCCCACAACAAGAACAACCATGTAAGGATGTGTCTGCAGTTGATGCTGTCGCCGTCATCCTCGCATCGAAGGAAGATGCTGCTAGTGCTGAACACCGTGAAGGTGCAACGGCAGTGCCCCATGAAGACACTAACCGAGCAACGAGAGAGATGACCAAGGCCAATCAACAATGGGACCAGACAGCTCGAAAAGCTTTTATTCCCAAAAAAAAAATGGGTTGGCCTGTCTCGTCTTAACAAATACGAGCAGGAGTTGATGAGGATCTTCCTCAACTGCTCTATGGACGGGTAAGTCTAAAGTTTTTATGATAGTGTTTAAAGTTTTTATTATAGTGTTTAACGATTTTATAATAGTATTTAATGTCTTTATGTTACCATTTAATTTGTCTACTTAACGTTTAATTATATATAATATCATTTAACAATTGATAATATCATTTAAACATTTACAATATGGTCTTATTATATCTATTATCGTTTAACCTCAGCAC